>NW_008653286.1:0-26807 GCF_000695815.1 Acanthisitta chloris
TTAGAGACAAGGATGTCATGCGGGACACATACATATGTACATTGTTATTTCACTTTTAAGTCCATACCAGCAAGTATATTATGTATAGACTTTCTTGCCTCAATAATCCCTCAGAATATATGTTTACGAGTGTTGAGGGATACATTTAGTGGAGGTGATTCAATGTGCAGCTGCTTTGCAAGCTGCAGATTGAGCTCTGGGGGATGGGACCTGATGGGAGGCTGAGGCAAGAGGCCAGGAACAAGTGCTGACCCTTTGCACAACAAAGGGCACAGGGACCTGTTGCCAGCCAGGTGACTACA
Organism: Acanthisitta chloris; assembly: GCF_000695815.1. NCBI lineage: Eukaryota > Metazoa > Chordata > Aves > Passeriformes > Acanthisittidae > Acanthisitta > Acanthisitta chloris. The sequence continues at coordinate 303 of NW_008653286.1, forward strand.
GAGTCAGAGACACAGCAAGACATGAGGACTCAGCTGGATAAAACAAGACTTTCACTGCATAGACTGTGAAGGCATAAAAGTCAAGGGTTTCCTTTGCTCAGGGTCTCTCCTCAGAGGCAGCAGCTCAAGCTTTTATTCTGCTGTTGTACCTTGGTTAAATTACCTAAAGGAATCAGAGGTCTGAGACACGTCTTATCATTTAGATAATCTCTCTTTGTATCTGCACATAAAGCAAATGTGGGGTTTTTAAATTTGTTTTAACACGCACCTTTTGTAATGTGGCAATACATTATTTTTTTTGCTGTATTTTTTTTTCTGTATCTGTTTTCAAGGCCAAATAGAGCTCTTTCTATTAAAAATATATCTCAGAATAGTGTCTTTTTACATTCTGACCAAAAAGCACAAATCACGTGCTCTCTAGAGTTATGATATATTATGCATTCAATAATCCCTTATAAACAGGATATTCACAGAAAGAAATCACTATTTCACCAACAGCTCATCAGCCTACAAACACTCCTTGTACATGGTGATAACCAAATGGAAAATATATTTCTTGCTTACTCCTACCAATGTGTTTTAACCAACCTGTTCTCACAGATTTCTCTCACATCCTAATATATAGTAGCAAAGCATGGGGTTGAATGTTAACATTTATTTTTGGGGGGTCGGTCACTTGTGGGTTTTTTTTGTGTGGCTTTTTTTGGGGTTGTTTTTTTTTGTTTGTTTGTTTTTAAAGAGAAAGCCATCTCGGTAATGAAACACTGCTCCCAGTAACTGTCAGTTCCACATAATATTTTGCAACCATAAAATTGCTACAGAATAAGAGTTACTGTTTTACAGTCTTATATGGATTTTAACAGGGAGTTAATCGCTTTGAAAGGAGGTCATCTTCAAAATTTCAGCACTACACCATAGCTCATTCTAGTCCCAAAAAAGTCTATGATACTGGACTTTAGCTTGTCATCATTTTAATTACTAGAAAGTCTATAGAGGGCATTTTAAAGAGATGCTCATGCTTTCCTCAGAGTCTTGTTCAGATGGACTCTGGTTAAGTCAGGAACCCAAAGACATGCTTGAGACAAATTTGTTGCAGAAAAAAAATTCAACAGAATTGTAACAGTTCCAGTCATCTCAGAAGAGACTGATCTGGCTTAAAATTTTGATGTGTGGAGATCTCAGGGATTCTGAGAGTCAAATTTCCATGGACTTTCACTATCAAGTCTCACTTTAAAAGCAGTCACTGAGGCACTGTTGAAGCAAATATTGTCTAAGACCAACTCAAAACTGCCGGACCAGAAGACCGGTAATGGTAAACAGCTGGTTTCAGGTAAAATTTTAATCACAAATAATTCTCACTTACAGTGCACTCACATGAGATACTAAATTATTTTAGATGGAAATATAGAGAATCAGCTGAAAGAATACATCAGGTCTCCTGAAAGCCTGACTACAAAATCTAAACGACATTGCTAACTTCTGCAAACAAAAGTTTTTAATAAACATTTCAAAATGTTTCTATCTGAAGATCTAAGTTAAGGGTTGGTAGTTTCACATACTTTCATAGTTTTAGCTTCATAAGATGAAACAGTTTTTTGATGCAAAATTTCACATTTAGTTTTGTTTGTTACATTTTATCAAATATAAGCACACAACAAATGTCACAGGTTAAATCCCCTTTGTTCCTTTATCACTTACTTTGCCTTCTGGAGTCCCTTTGTGACATCACTATTTCATGCAGTACAGACATATTTTAAAAGTAACAATAAAAAATTCCTACATATGGAACACTACTTGAAATACTGAAAGGATCAGCAAGTTGAATATTGCTTTGAGGACAGAAATACTATTTCCAAAATCATGCTGAAATTGCATAGCTTGGTGAAGAGTCTACTCCTCTCCAAAATTATGCAGATTCTAATTCTAGTAATGGAAAGTGAATAAATGGAAATCATAGTTACATTCACAAGTATTTGTGTGATGAAGTGAGAGGTTAGTTTTGAGAAAAGAAATATAAGGAACACAACGTACAAAATTTTGGTAAATAAATACCAAGCAAAATAAAATTAGGAATAAAATAAGAATTTGGCATTCATTACAAGATTCCAACACACAGAGAGACTGACAACACACTAGACAGCGTCCCAAAGAAAATCATATAGAATCATAGAATGGTTTAGGTTTGAGGGCACCTTAAAGACTAGTTCCAACCCCCTGCCATGGGCAGTGACATTTCAGAGAGGTTAGGATTAGGAAGAAATTAGAGATAGTTATGAGAAAGTGGTTAGAACAGTGAAAATACTAATTAACAGTCAAAAGAATTTCATCAAGAGAAGATAAAGCTGACCAAAGAGAAAAGGTAGGAGAAAGAGAAAACGTCTAGGAGTCCCAGTACTCTAAAGAGACATGGAGAGCTATAGCATGGAAGCAGTACCACTCCCAGAGCAGACTACAGGTTTACAGACAGCATTCCAAAAAAGCTTGTGTATCATGCAGGCATTAGAAAAAAAAAATACTGACTAATGCAGGTGTAATGCAAATCCAGTGGCTACAATGCCATAGACAAGCTCCTGGAGGCAAGCTGTCAGAGACTCGCAACATCAATTTGAGTAAAACAAACACTAATTTGAAGATATCTTGGAAGGGAACATAACACTGATTGAAGTTGCAGGTGAAAAAAACCAACTGATGTTTTCCCATCTAGCAAAGGAACCCAAAGGGCTTAATTATGAACATAAAGGATTAAACTATATTATATTACATTGATACTATGTGAAATCTAGCAAAATAATAACAACTTAAGACTCCATCTATTTGCACACAGTCAGGTGGTACCAACAGAGAACAGTTTATGGACACAACCTCTTGACTAAGTTGAAAAAAATGATTCTGCAGCATCCAACAAAAAAAATTAAGCCTGACCTGTGGAGTTAAACCTAGAAGTGACAACAGATCAAATGAATAATAATGTCCTTGACATACTCAGTTTCCATTTTTAAGGCCGGGCATTGACCTAAATGACTCTATACAGAAACACTCAAAGTTTTCTATACAGAATCCATGACACGGTATAATCAGACAAATCTATGCCACTTACACTTTTTTATATATGTTCCTGAATAAGAAGGGTTTAACAATGACTGAAATAACCTGAATAGACAGTATAGTACTGAATTGGACTAATATTGAGAATTCAAAACAGTGTATAGCAGAGAAATTCACATTATGCGTATACATACAAGGGGTGTAAATTCAACAGAGGCCTGAATGCTATCGACCAACATAAGCTAATATACTATTATCTGAATTCAGTAACTTTTGGCTTTATTGATTCCCAGCTTTTTCCTTGTATACAATCACCAAATTAGCACTGCTTTGTTTAAGATTACCCTCTGTAAAACCAGTAGGAAAGTAAGGGTAACTCTAGAACAAAAAAAACATTTAACCACTAGGAACAGATAACAAACACTACTCTTAAACACACATATTCAAGAACACTGATAGAATATTCATTTTCCCCATCCATGTTAAAAGCAACAAGATATTTCTGAAGTAGTTTAAAAGATTAGCAAATTCTAGGCTAGTGAACATTGTTGTTTGCACTATATTCAAGTATATCACGTTTTGTTAAAAGAAAATTTCTTACCACAGCTTTGTCTGAACTTTCCTGCAAATCCCATAATAATATGTTATTATCAGCCAGCGAAATAATCTTTTTACCATCTCCCATTGGTTCCCACATAACACTGTAAAACAGAAACAGAAAAACAAAAAAACAATTCCAACATTAAAACCAGATAGAATTTGCACTACAAAGTTTCTTTAATTCCACATAGCTAATCTATTTCAAAATATATTACAACATATTCCTTCTCTTTTCCTTTAGCTGAAATCATCCCATATTTTAAATGCAAAATCTGCCCTTAACTGGCAATTTGTAGCAGTCATTCTGCATACATACACAGAAAAACAACCAGAGACCTTGACGTCCACTAACTTGTGAATGCTTTAGCTTGAAACCTCAAAGTTCTTCACATGCAATGTTATGCATCCTTTTTGAAGGCGCTACAAAAAAATCAGAAAAAAAAGCTTTGATGCAAACCTCTTCCAGTTCAGCAGCTGTCATCGTGACTTAATCAACATATGCTTTTAACCTGTGATCACTTTGAGCTATATGTGAAGAAATTCAAGAACTAGGTCCTCCTCTCTAGTTCTGCCTATGAGAAGCAGCATGTTCAAGCCAGTCAGTATGGGCATAGCTAAGCATACGCACTAATTCCTAATAAATTCACCTGAGTTAACATTGAGATTAAAAGAATAATGCTTGTCATTTAATGACAATAGGCTTCCATACCCAACACCTTTATAAGCAAGTTGTGCAACCTCCAATCATTTTAAAATAACAATATAGCTGAAGGTAGAGATCACTTTAGTAACAATAGCTTCATGGAGAAACTTCTTCCCATCTCTAAGACAAAAACTTAAGCTATTTAAAAGCATTCGATATGGTGATCTCATCTTCAGTGCATATATGAAGTACCAGCCCTTGAAGTTACCAAATGCCCATCACTGGACATAAGTTTTCTAAGTTTCCCTTTTTACATGAATTGATTCACTTACTGGATGGAATAATTGAAAGAAGGCTGCATGAATAGATGCAGCCTTGGGCAAGTGAGCCCAACATTAGGCAGCCACTAGCTACCTGCCTAACTCTGCTGCACACTATGCACACTTCTATTTTACCCCAGACTTTGCATTACTCTTATCTTTCTAAGACAGTGGGTTAAACCTGGCTGGCTGCAGATCTAAGCGATGAAACTCCATCTCATCTTATGGTGTAAAACACAGGGAAAAGAAAATAGGAAGCTGCAGGTAACACGAAGAAGTGACACAGTGTCATTTTTTCACAGGATGTAAAACACAACCTCAGTTATTCTCAGCTGATACCTTCCTCTCAAATACCTCTTGCTCCTTCTGTGAAGGGTTTCATTGCCTTTTACTCTGCACTTTCAGTAAAACAAGCATTAGATACACAGGCAGATGACTGCACCTGTTAGCTGTTGCAGAGAAGCCACACTATGTAGAGCAAATAGAACTATGCCAAAAAGAAAATTAGCACAAAGTAAATGAAAAAGCCAGAAGTATAACTAAAAGGGTGGTTGGCTCACTCCTCACCCACTTAACCTTCCCCTAAGGCAACAGAGCAGATTGAAGAATGGACTAAGTTCTGCATCTATCTTCTGCTGGAACCATGACCTGCATCCTTATCATGCTGTCAATCCATGGAAATTACCTACTTATAGAAGTCAATCTGCAGTGAGCTGTCTTGTATTAGGACAAAAATCACTCAATTTAGCGCATTAAGCTACCACCATGTTTTTAAATGTGTTTTAACAAGAACATGGAACTAGAAGGATTCTATGATTTGCTTTAAATTGGGCTGTTTTGTCTCTAGTATTGCCAGTCTTATTTAACAATAAACACTTTTCAAAAGTTGTACAGTACAACTCGGAAAAATTTACAAGCAATTGAAAATGAGTGTTGATAATAAAAATTATGAGATGCAGTTTCAACTACATGTTCAACAATCATTTTACCAATGACAATGAGAAACGACCACTGGCACTAGCATGGGTATTTCAGAATTTCATGTAGTTCTGCTGCAGATATATCAATGAGATCCCACAAATAGATGAAAACATGTTATGAACACATAAAAGGATAAAAAAAGAATGCACTATAACCTGCATGTGATCACAGATAACCTTCACAACTCAGTTTTCCAAAGTGAAGTTACAAGACATCAGGATCATCATGCAGCTGAATAGGTAATTAAGAATTCTTCAAGTTGATTCTGATTACGATTATTTAAATCCAACATTTTACTTACATATTGCTGAAAATATAACTGGCATTTAGTGTTGACATATGGAGATATACTTTTAATTATAGACAATGAAATCTTGTTTGACCAATTAACTCTTTAAGAGCTCTTCCAGCCAGAGATCAGTATTTTTTATGCCTGTTGATGAATCTGCACCTTCCCTGCACTGATGGCCAAACTTTCAGTTTTAAAAGCTATACTGGAACCACCTTCTTCCATGTTTTCAAAGGTGGAAAGAGATTTCATATCTAAGTGTCACTGCGCTTCAAGGCAAAGGATTTTTACAGCAGATACAGTGTGCTAATTAGAGCCAATTGTAACCCAGCATACCTTGGACATACCTTGGAACAAAAAGGTCTCTCCACATTTGCCCTATTCTTGTGAGATGCCCATTTTGCTTCTATTTAATTTTTCTTTTATGAAAGTTCATTGGTTTATGGGTGTGGCTGAAGTGATCACTCAAGATTTTATAATCTTAAACCACGGTTACTCAAATCGGCCTTTGCAACGTGTTCAGCTGTATTCTGTAGACACGACTGAACATTAAACATGAAATACCGTGGTGGTGGGAAATACTGGTGAGGGGAAAAAAACCCCAACTCTTGAAGCAAGCTACAAATTTTAGAATAACTGAAGCTTTCATTTAGGACAGTTTTCAACACAGCAGAGGTGGTGATAATGTCCGCAAAGGAAAACGGATAAACCAGGCAAAACCATTTTCCTGAATGTGCCAACAGTTGCTGATGCTTACAGTTTTCAGAAATGGACAAGATAATTGTCAAATTCACAGCTGCCACTCAGAAACTGAGTGTCAACTTCAGGGCTGCACTTTAGATAATCTATAAACAGCAGACAAGCAATTATATTTGTTGCCTTACACCCCATTTTGTTATCATCTGACTCAGGATGCTTCAATTAAGCCTCTAGGCTAGCAGCTTTTGGTTAAAAAATAAATTAAAATCTACAAAGAACATTTCCCTAGGAAAGAAATAAAAGAACTTAAAATATACACTCAAATGCACACATGAAAGTACTCTATTATTCGTGGTTTATGCTGAAAAGATAGTTAATACCTTCATTAATAAATGTACGGAGCTTTTACAAATCAACAACTCAAAGTTCTCCATTATTGATTAAAGAAGAAAAAACCAACATGCAAACACTTACTAGACATGAATTACAGTCAGCCACAAGTGTTGGACAAAGCAAGGATTAACTATTGCTTAACTAATTTACAGAAGTGACAATCATTTATTTATATAAATGGAAAAATTTTGCTAGACTGAAGACTTATACACTGCAAAATGGAAAATACATCCAAACATTTTGTAATTCAGCAGACCATCCTGCAGCCTCAGTGTAGACCATCAGGAAAACTCATATGTTATGAACCCAAATATTCTGCCTTCTGTGTATTACAATGATTCAAATCTAAAGGTGCTCTCACTTACCAGGTGATTGAGACATTTTTCTAAGAGGAAGGAGATCAGACCAAGGACAACATGGAACACGCAATTCTCATTCCCTACTCAAGTGCTCTACAAAGTGGCCACATTTCTGAACAAAATCAGTTCTGGCTATTTTGCAGTGTATTGAAGTCCACGCTGCTGGAAGCACAAGTAAGTTATGCTTTAGCTCAAAATTCTCAGCAATTGAGATTTTGGTGTCCAACTTCTCATGATGTAGTAAAACAAGAACCACAGCTTCCTTAAAAAATCTGTAAGGTAAGGTGAACTTTTTGGCTAAAAGGCTTCTGAGAAATGAAGTTAAGGATTATTTTGGACAAGAACCCCAAATACAGCTAGGCTTTATTTTGGCTCTTAAATTATTCTTATATTTAGAAAACTAAAACTGCTTTACAAATGAATACAAGAGAATCCCAACAAGGAGGTGAAACAGAAAAATCACTTACCTCTAAAATTATTTTTTTTCCCTGAAATTATCTTATTAGAATGTTGGCAACACCATAAACTCTTTTTGAAAAATCATAAAGTGGAATGCAGCATAACAAAGTGTTATCCTCAATATTTGCGTTTATTCCACTGCATCTCCTTGTCTACTGCAGCTAAATTTAACATGTTTCTAGTGAGAAAGAATTGTGATTCTTGCTTTATGGGCCCAAATAATTGCAAGTGTTTCAGAACAAGTCCATGTAAGGTATGTGTGCTGAGACAGCAGAATGTATTACAGTTGCAGGGGGTTTTTTGGTGACATGTCTACAATAATAAAATGTCTAGAGTATATGCAGTTAAATTACTGTAGGAATGTAGTGTTTTGACAGTACAGTTTATGGTACCTGTTGAACTCTATATCCTGTGCCAGGAAAAGCACTTTATTAAGCATAAAGCTGTGTATCTGATTGGAGGATTTGCAGATACTATTATATAAATAAATCTATTTAACAGTTTTAGGAGCAACTCACTGAGGAGCTGAAACCTATTTATTAATATGAAAAAGAATCAATGACAACATGCTTTGGACAAGAAATGCAGCCAAACAGCCAAGGAAGAACTGTTTCAAAAAGTGCCTACAGTTTAAAGATGTTGCTTCCATCTTGTCTCTTAACACTAACAGGAAAATAGCTTCAAAGCAACACATAACACATTTCACCTAAGCAGACACTAATGACTGATCACTGTAACCCAGAGTTAACTGCTATTTACAATGAACAGCAGAGGCAGAAGGAAAGAACACCCAGCACATATATGAGTTTCTTCAATGAAATTGGAGAGACATGGGAAAACTATGTACAGCTAGGATTCATTTCCAAAGTAGATGGACAGAAGTCACAGAACCTCTACCATTCTACAACACACTGCTCATGGAGCAGCTGCTGCCACAGAGATCATTTCCATTCTGTTGCTTGAACATGGCTTAAAAACCCCCAAAGTGAATATTATGGATATGTGACATGTCAGGAAAGAAACTTAAGAGGCTTATCTGTCAAAGATCAGTAAGGCAGTCAACCTAGGAGCAACTTTTTAGTAGTATGAATGTCTGGCAGGAAAGCACACAGGGAGCTGTCAGGTAAAAGTCCTGGCCAGCCTCTGGAGGCCACAGGATGCCAATAGTTTTCCCATGTACTAATGCAAAGATTAAGGGCTGAAACAAAGTCATTTGTGAAACAGCTGGAGTGGGCAAAACCAATCTCTGCAGACTCATTTTAGAGAAAACATGTATCTGCTCTTGAGAGGGACAATTTGAGTATTTTCATATGGGATTTTTCGGAAGACAGCAAAATGGATATAGCATATCCTTACTAATTTATTGCTGCTTGTAACAAAGCGCATGGTTGGTCAGAGAGAATAAAACCTAACAAAGTAGATTATTGCTCTAAGTATGTTTCTCCAGTGATCTAAAATATGTGCCTAAGAAGAAATGATGACTGCCGAGGATCAGCATTGATAGATGAGGAAAACCATCACTACTACTGTTCAGAACAGCAAACCCAAGAATGACAAAGGTTTATATAGACCTGGCACAGACGTACCCTCTAATACCTCTAATCCAGCAACTGTGAATATTGGGGAAATCTGAGGTGAAAAGACTGCAAGAAGTGGCTTGGACCCTAGCTGGTGTGGTCTCACTAACTAACCACTCCATGGCCACTGCCTGAGATGGAACACTGGGATGGATGAGGCTGCAGAGCATCCCTTCAGGTCTCACATACGTTTTACCAAAGATGCACTTACTCCCAATTGTACAAGGATCAATTTTTTGATCCAAAAGACATCCAAAAGATATTTCTAAGCCCTGAATTTTTAACTACCATAATAGCAAGTGTCAGCAATATTGCTACATCTAAAATAATCCCAGAATATTGTGCTAGGAAAGAATGCTACACTGAGGAATAAATATCCAAAATAATAAATGCTTAACAGGATTTTGGAGAGCAAACTAGAGTCTGGTAACAAGGAAACAGGGGCACCTGTTCAAAGCTAGTTCCTCATGAACATTTACATAACGAATTTTTTCCACACTTCTGCAACACCATTTTTTAACATTTCCCACTAACATACTAAGGAATTCAGTAAGAACTGAAAATAAGACCATCCAATATCTACTTAACTGGCAAAATCTGTTGAGGCAGACTTTAACCCTCACTTTTTTAGTGCTAAGAATAGCTAAAGTGACATTATAAATAGGAAAAACACCTTCTCAAAAATAGCTCAATTTTCTTGCAGTTGGGAAAAATCTCAACTAATTTGGCAGTAAAACTAGGGAATACAACAGTACGGTAAGAACAGAAGTAAAAAACTACATTCAAGTTGGGAAGGAGAAGTGAAATAGTATTCTCCAAACCCATTACTTTTTACTTGTAGAGTAACACGATTTTTGTACTGTTTTCTGTATTTTAATTTATGAATCCAAACTAAATACAAATAACTGCAAAGACTTCATCAAAACTAATTTTTGTTTTAAGCATATGAAATCTATTGAAGTTAAAGTGATCCTAAGTTACCTGTACAATATGTTAATACATATAGTTCACATAAATGAAACAGTATGTTTTTCCCTTTAGCATGTTTCTATGTCAGATTTTACTTTCATTAAGTTTTTCTTGTCTTTACAAGACCAGAGTCAAATAAATTCTGATCAAAAATTAACATAATAAACTTAGCACATAACACAATGTTTTATTATTTCAGTATCCAATTACTGAATCACATTTATTCCCTAGCAAATGCGATTACATTGAACAGCTTAAAGTTTTAAACTTGCACAATACTAACCACTCAAAATGACCAAAAACATTCAAGGGAATGAAAAAGAGAGAATGAGCATTATAAACTACTCTTCTGGTTCCAGACACATTTTAGAGGAAGATAAAAGGGGAAAATGGGAGAGAAAATGTGAGGAAGACAACTAATGGTTGAACATTTGGATTTATATATAATACATGGATTTATTTACAAAAAAAGAATTATCAGAGATTCAAGAGAGCAAAATCCTGTGAAGAATTCAGGATCATGCAGAATTAAGAAGAAAGTGGGAAGAGAAGTAGAACATAAGATACAGTTTAAGTTTTTACCATTTTAGAAAGGATCAGAATCTAAGTGGGAGAGTGAAAGTACTGATAAGCGACTGTAAGATACATGCCCAGTGAAAACACTTGTCATATAGTTTGTCCAAAAAAATAAACCTTTCTCTATACTTCATTGTTGTAACATCAGAGGTGGCTGATGGAGAATATAAATGTGTGGAATGAGCCAAGTGTGGAAGAATTATTCTTAATTGTCAGCATTTAAGGAAGCTCTGAAGCTTTGTGCATTATGTGAAGACACAACTAGTATTTGCTGGGTAGCTGATACAAAAAAAGCCCTGAAAACCCCCAGAGTTCAGACTATACACCCGCACATGCAATTGGCACTCCTGACATTCTCAAAGAAACCTCTACACAAACATCAGAGGAATCTCCATCCTCACAATTCTATTTCTGGTACTGGGATGTATGAACTATTAAAATAAGATAAGGTTCTCATACCACAAAATCTTATGATTGTATTTATTACATGTCTTTGCTATAGAACATATATAACAGTCTCTACACCATATATTCGAGACCATATGATCCTTGTAAAAGTAGTGTCACTTTCAGATTTATATTCATTAGATATAGACCATTAAATTGTTTTGGACTTTTTTTATGAAACACTAAGCTAGAATTTTAACATATATATCGTGACGCCTAACAGAGTCTTCAGGGCATCAATTACAAATGTGCTTAACTTTCACCAGGTGACTGTGGGCATTACTGCAATAAATATGATGCAACTGAAGCAAAAAAACGCAATGTAAAGTATCTTATGTATCTTAAATGAAGTAAACTGCTATTCAAGTTGAAAGGACTGTTAGAGCAAACTTGTACTTTTGTAGAAAGCCAGCCTTAATGATGTTACGTTGTACTGGGCAATCATATAGACAAGGAAGAGGTGGTACTTCTCAGTACTCTCTTTGGAGACTTTCAATGAAATGCCAAATAAAATCTAAGTACTTAAAGTCTGTGGGAATAGTAACTTTCTCCTCTGTGAATTCAAAGTTTTAGTTTAGTATTTTAGGATAAACATCCTGGAGTTCTTAAAACATCTGTGACTCTTGGAAAAATTATAATTTGTCTTCTAATTTCTCTTAGATGTGGTAATATTTGCACATTCATATTTAGGATTGATTGAGTGGGATACACTAAAAATAATGTAAATGTCATCTATTAGAGAAGCTTAATGAAGTAATCTATCATTATTCCTACCTAGTCATCCCTTTCGAAATCTTTAGTAGCTGACTACTGTTTTCTAAATAAAATGCAAATTCTTCATTCCTTACCTTTCAGGCTTACCACAAATAAGCATGTCTCTATTTCCATTCATTTTCCCTTTACAGTTGTACCTCATTACACTCTCCCCTTATTCATTTTCCTTTTATTTTATTCCAAATTTACTCCATGGACCACCATCCAACTTAGTTCACTTATTCCCCTCCCTTTTCAAGTACATTCTTTGCTACTCAGCAGACTCTATCTTATTTTATACCCTTCACATTTGGGAAGTAAAAAGTAGGATGTTAAGCAGATATAGGCAAGCCTGCTTCCAGCAGATGCAAGAGGAGAAACTCCCTGCTGTGTTCCAAATTCCAGATCTCACAGATTACACTTTCTCACATAGCCTGTAGTATCCTCCTCCTCCAAGGACTATTGTGTTAAGTCTACTACCAAAAAAGTCTGCAGCAAAACTGAGGAAGAAGTAGAACAGTAGGTTACTGCTAAAATACAAGTCTTCAGGGTTTTAACAGACACAGTTCTAGGCATTCCTCCAAGCTGCACTCAGAGGAGTAATCAAGATCTCATTAACTGCTGCTCTGTTTCCTTGGCTTCTCCTATGCAGACCATGCAAGAAGCAGACCAAGCTAAGATACCCAATGGCAAGTTTCTTTAAATGAATTTTAAAACACTGCATAGAGCAACATACCTATGGTTATGTGTGTTTAACACTGCATGAATAAATCACAGAATCATAGAATCAACCAGAGGAGTAATCAAGATCTCATTAACTGCTGCTCTGTTTCCTTGGCTTCTCCTATGCAGACCATGCAAGAAGCAGACCAAGCTAAGATACCCAATGGCAAGTTTCTTTAAATGAATTTTAAAACACTGCATAGAGCAACATACCTATGGTTATGTGTGTTTAACACTGCATGAATAAATCACAGAATCATAGAATCAACCAGGTTGGAAGAGACCTGACCTCTGCCCTTTTGTCCTATTGCTAGTTGCCTGCAAGAAGAGACCAATCCCCACCTGACTCCAACCTCCTGTCAGGGAGTTGTAGAAGGCGATAAAATCTCCCCTGAGCCTCCTCCACATTGATGGCTCATGTTCAAGCTTTCTGTCTATCCAAACTCCCAGGTCCCAGTTCTACAGACTGAATGTACTGAAAAGGCCATTTTTTTCAAACACACACACACTTCAATGTGTATCTGGGGTTTTTCACTCTGAAAGTAATTCATTGAGGAGCTTTGCACTTGAAATCTTTGCACTTTGGCTCATGTGAGGAACAGCAGGCAGAAGACAAAAAAACATCTTAGGCTTGAACCAAACAGAGCAATCAACAGGTCTATTTGTTTGCTTAATTTAAGTATCTGCTTAGTTTTCTGAGCTCTCTTTATGCCATACAAGAGTTTGAGTAAAAATTCTGATGAGTCTCAAATTCAAAGCTTAGAGGTAGTAAACAGAATCTCAGTAATTGAAAATAGTTATGCTTAATATTTAAACACTCATGCAATCCAGCTAAAATGGAACTGTAGAAAAGTGAATTTCTTTTTCACTTGCCTGGAATGGCTCGGAGATCATATTTTTGCCAAAGGTTTTGTCAAGACTAGCAACTATTTCAACAGATCCTGAGCAGGAGGGACACAATGTTCAGTCACACACAAGCAAAGTTTAGAATTTTAGCCACAATCAATTGAAAATGCTCTTTTGGTCTTAGTTCACAAAAGAGAACTGGTATTATATATGTTCCCACTGGTTTTTACTAAGAAATTTCAGAGACATTTGAGCACAGTATTTCTTAAGGGAGATGAGATAAAGGTAGAGAAACACAGAAGCAGTTCTTAATAACAAGTAAAGAGTTGAAGAAAACCAATACCTAAAACACCAGACCTGGAAAAAATCCCCCTTTTATTTCCTAGTGCATGAAACAGAAAAATCTGTGAGGTAGTTTTTCAACTATCAGGCTTTCTTAATATAAGAGAAAAACAATGCAAGAAGATAAACCTTAAAGAAAATATGTTAAGAAATAAAGCAGAGTAGGGAAAACATAAACAACACTACAAGCAAATAAAGCCATGAGGCAGGTGGTAGATGCCAGAGTACATAATCAGTTGCATTTTCAAGATACTTTTGCTTTTTTCCCTTCTCAGTTACAGCCAAATCTCAATTACTTATGATCTGCAACCAGATCCATGAATATCATGAAGCATCTGTGCTATGGATGCTGAGACACACAAAATACCTTCCCATGAGCTACTTCCTAGAATCAGTGTCACAAAGGCTGAGACCAACATTATACCCTGCATCTCTAAACTGCACTGCCAACTCTGCCACTCTTCTGGGCCCAGCATATAGAGATATGATAAAAGCTCAGGGAGTTTTGTTTGTTTGGGGTTTTTCTTTAATTATGCATTCTGACTAATAATTTTCAAAATTACCTTCAAAAAATTAAGACTGTATCAAATCATTAGCAGTCACAGTACACTGCTCTACTGCGCCCTATAGATTAAACAAACTCCTTAAAGTGCACATGGTCACACTGAACCTCTGGGGTTTTGTTTTACTTTTTTGTTTTACTCTGAAAACACTGAACCTCTGGGTTCAGTATTCAGCCTGTGTTTTCAGAGTAAAACAAAGGGTATGTATGCTCTAACGGCAAGGCAAATGACAGAGCCAGAATAAGCACTGCCCTTCTTACTGTGAATGTATGATGGCAGACCACCACTGATCTCAGGCACTGTGTACACCAGAATGCTGGTCTTACGCTGGGCTTTGAAAACTATTTACACTTCGCATTGAAGAAAACTGCTTTTCTGATTTATGGTTGATTCTAATAACAATTGTATTGTAAGTGTCTATATTAGTTTCATGTTCTTCTAAATATCCAAAAAGTGTAATAGAAAAGAACATTTAAGTTGTTATTCATAGCCACCACACCACTCAGTGGGACATGGCCTGTTAAGTGACACACATTTAGCACAAAAGCCCTAATTTACTCATTTACGTGAGCTGTTTCCAATATGACTGCGGCAGGAATAGAAAAGCCTGCTCCAGAACAAGATCCTCTAACTCAACTGTGCTTGCCTGAGATGATGTGAGGAGTTCTAATGCCAAGTATTTTGTATGCGCTTTTTATCTCTCTGTAACATTTTCAAATCTTTATGCATATATATATATATATATATATACACACACACACAGAGGTACATAGATAATGGGCATTAAATGGTAGCAGATACTAGTGAGAACTAAGTACTGAACAAAATCAGATAACAGAAAACTGTACATGAACTTGTTACAACCTGTTATTAGAAGGGAAAAAATTATTTTCAGCATGCACATAAATTCACATCCTGATAGAAAGTAAGAGATATGCCCCCTACTCCTCCTTTGGTGACCAGGTCACCATACAGAGTTCTGGCATTCCAACATCAGACAGAAACAGATTATGGATAATTAATTGCCAAAACATTTCAACAATAAAAAGTGAATTAAAATTATCAAAGAGTTATAAAGACGAGTGTTCATATGAAAATGTACAGCAAAGAATTAAGATACTAATACAAAAAATATAACATTCAGGAAGCCTATGTTTTAGACCAAATTACCCTATACAGTACTTCTGAATGCACTGGTATGTCCTATTTTGTCCAAGAACATCCTAATAGATATTACGTTCTATTTATCTTCTTTTTTAGTTGAAATTTAAACTACAAGTCTCAAATTAGAAACCTGTGGCTAGAAATGAATGCTTAGAAATTATGGTATGCCCTGCATCTGTTCAGGAAGCAGTGGGAACATGTCATATACACACCCATAAAGCAAAGAACTTGCATATACACAATAGTCAAATTAAACGTTCTTTTAAATTACAGAAAGGAAAGGGAAACAAACCTCTGCAGTACTGCAGCTCTCCTTGTCTTAGGCAACAGATAAAGAGTAGTTACACAAGCATCATATCATATAATGAATTCTTATCCTTAACAAACAATTAATTACTTGCACTTATGCCAAATCACTTGAGTGAACACTGAAAAACAAAGACTGAAGTGCAACATCAAATTTGTATTCCATAAAAAGAATAAAATGCTAAGTATTATACCTTTGTGCAACAAAGGTTTTAGATGGGGGCAGGTGGGGAAAAACACAATAAAACAGTACACAGGCTGTTACTCCATATGTGTTTGCAGGACTATAATAAATGTTTTTAATCTATGAAACATCTGGGACTAAAAATCCAATTTGTACTTTTTTTATTTTAAAGATGTAATAGTTTTAAAGTGCATAGCATAGCTTCTACAATATAAATCTGCACAAAACTAACAGCATGGGTCTATCCTTTAGGCTTTTTCTAGGAGTATAAAATATGCAGAATCCTACCAGGCCATATTGCCATGGGCTGTGTTGTCAAGGTGACAGAGTAGCTCCAGGGTTTGAGTGTTGCTTGATGAATCATCAGGGGATTCATGACTGCCTGATTCCAATTCCTTCGGCATCCTCCAAACAGCAGCACATGTCATGACTTTAGTGTCTGAAGCTAAGCAACAGAGAATAATGTCAACAGATCATTGTATGGGAGACGTATTTTGTATACAGTGCATCAACATTTACACAAATCTATAAGCAATGCACATCTGCTGTTTGAAATATTTAAAAATATTATACCAAGATGAATTCAAAGAATGCAGAACATGGCTGCAGACACAGACCTCAAGTTAGCAGTCAAGTTGCTGCAAAACTCATAATTAGCACACGTTTAATGTGCTTCTCCCTGTTTAAAGGCAAAATTAAGTGCTCATGAAAACTCTTTGGGAGGCAAGTTTTCCAAGCTTCATTCCCCATACTGATGCTTATGAAAATGATCCACAAGTTATATTGCTTACTTCCTTAACAGTATGGATGTAGACACCACGTAAAAACATTTTTTTCTTTTAAGGACCATCTTCAGTTGAATCTAGAGCATTACCTCATATCCTTTACTACCAGTAACTGTTTATTGCAAAATTAGCTTTTCCATGGAAGTACATGCCTCTAATTCTAGCAAATAAAAACAGCTTCCAAAAGACAAACTGAACTTAACACACATATAGCAAAATATTATAATGTATGAAGAACAAGGCAACTGTAGATTGACGAGAAAATACCATATGGTCTAAGCACATACGGCGTTGCCCATCACCCAACACAGTGATGTGTAGCAGTGCAGAATGGGAGGAGACCAGAGCAGCACTGCTTATGTTCATGCTGTTCCAGCTGTTGGTCCAGGGTTCACCGAAGACGAATACGTCAGTATGATCCACTACAGCAGCAACAAAGAAACCAGCCACAGCTACGCTAAGCAAAAGCAGGGGGAGCGCCTGCCTGCTGAAGGATGTCAAACGAGAAGTCCAGAGGATAAGCAGCAATGAATGGCATGTTTTCTGCTCTGAGGTCATTTTGCATGCCTCTTTCTCACAATTCTATCTCCAAGTATGTTTTAGCTGATTTTAGTCAAGAGCGTCTGATTACAGAGCCATGAGGAAACGCAACCAACTTCCATCAGTGGAAAGGAAAACAGGAACAATTGTAATGAGAGTGTTTGCAAGAGGAAGAAAGGTGACTGATGGAAGCTAATAGGGCTAAAATAGCACTAACGGGGTGGGGGGTGAAGTGTCTATTAATAAAGGCCACCAATCTGGATATTCTATATAGAAAAAAGGCACCAAACAACACAGAATAGGATAAAAAGCAATCGATACATATTAACTAAGTCCAAAATGCAAGAATGCAGACATGTTTAAAAAGCAGCCATATGAAATAAAAAATAAATTAAAAAAAAGGTAGTTAGGTCAAACCTGTAGGACTAAAAGGCCATTTCTGCGAGAAGAAAACAGGGATAGGAGGAAGAATTTATATGAATTCACAACACACAAGCAGTGGGTATTTGACAAATCATGCCAAATATAAAATACATATAGACACACAACTGTTCTACAGTAAATTGGATATACAAGCTGAATATAGTATCAGGAGACCACACATCTAAAGATGATGGACAATTCTTTATTTATTAACCGTTAACGGAACTTTTACTACTTGTAGGGCATGATAACTATTTCAAAATCATTTCAGGCAAATAGTTACTCTAAATCCATGTGCCACTGAAGAAGAGGAGGAAGCAGCAGCAGATGGCTACCTTTCCTTTGCAAAGAGCAAATCTATGCTGTGTACATCATGCAAATAATAAATAACCTAAACTCAAAGTGCAATAGAGTTAAAGAAGGTGAAAATTATCAAATGTTTCACCTCAGTATGTGACAGTAAATTAATGAACACTGCAGAGAAGTTTCTGGTAAATTATAAGTATTGAAAGGTACTACACATGTAATGCATTAGCTTTTCCACCACAAAAGCAAATCATGGAAAACAAACTGCATGTTCTTCAAGCCATCCTTCCTTTCAGCACAGCACAACAAGTCTTAAGACAGCCTTAAAATGTCATGAAGAAACTTAATATTCAGGAAACCAAGATTTTAGAAAAAAGTAGCCTAGACAACACTTCTGAATACACTGATAGATCCTTATCTTCTCCAAGAACCACTGAATAAATATTACCTTCCATCTACCTTTTCTTCTTTTTAGTTGAAATTTAACCTACAAGGTTCTAGTAATCTGTGTCCAGAAATAGATGTTTGAAACTTACAGTACAATGTATGACATAACTACAAAATCAACTGAATTAACTATCACTTCTAAAGCCTACTTTTTTTAATAAGCAAGCTAATGAATAGAAATTTTTATTCAGCCAGATTTTGAAAAGGATTGAGCCTGATTTTAAGCATTGTTCCCTCTTGATATAATTTTAAATTACTCCTACTAGAATATATCTAAGTATAATGAGATTATGATGGATGCCTTACACACCAGGTGTCTGAAAACAGAAACCAAAGAGGCCCTTTCCACTCTCATGTGAGACATTTACAGCAATATCTGACACCGATGTTGCATTATCCATGTTCAGGTTCAGTTCAGACTTGTAATTTCATTTACAAAAATAAGCTGTGTTATTCCACATTTTTTCTTATAATTCTGATAACTGTGAAGGACCTACAAACCTGGCATGATCACCTCCTACTCCATATTCTTTCTGACAAATTACAACAGTTCATATTCTTGCAGTTTCAACTTTTCCTGATAGTAGAGGATGGTCAGGTGCTCTCAACATTACATCAAACAATGCTGTAGTTTGTAAAACACGGAGTGAGTGCATTAACATTTCTTAGCCCTGCATCTGTTCAGGAAGCAGTGGGAACATGTCATATACACATCCATAAAGCAAAGAACCTGCACACATACAATGGTCAAATGTAACTTTATTTTAAATAATGGAAAGGAAAAGGAAACAAATCCCTGCAGTAAAAACGCCTGTATCAAGCCCTGCAGTACTGCAGCTCTGCCTGTCTTGTCTTAGGCAACACACTACATAATATAATGAATACTTATCCTTAACGAGCAATAAATTACTTGCACTTATGCCAATCAGTTAGTGAAGACTGAAAAACAAAGACCGAAGTGCAACATCAAATTTATGTTCTATAAAAAGATAGAAATGTTAAGTATTTTACTTTTATGCAACAAAGGTTTTAGGTGGGGGCAGGTGGGGGGAAACACATTCTCAAGCCATCTCTCCTTTCAACACAGCTCCACAATCTTAGGACAGTCTTGAAATGTCATTTTAACTTCTTAAAACCGGAAATTCTTATGCTGCATTCCTAGGACTGACCTTTTTAAAAAGGTTTAGTTTTTTGCACAATTGGATTTTGAGGTTGAAAAGCCTAAAACAACTAAGCAAGCACTACAACATTTCCCTAAGTCCATCAATACTATCTCCTGGGCAAGCATGCCATCTGCTAGAGTGACTGTACACAGTTTCATCTACCTGGTTCTGTTGAAATGATTCGGGCTTACAGAGAAGCAAAACAGAATTTAAGGAATAAACAAGTAATCCTACGCTTTGACAGCAACTACATGTTGCAACTACAAGAAGCAACTACACACGATGCTGGTAGCAAGAAGAGTACAGTAACCAACTCTAGGAAGCAAACTTTGGTGAGTTCAGCCAATGCATAAGAGATCATCATGACTACAGAGCACAAGGCTGTCTTTAGATGCCTACTTTACAGATGGAGCAAGTGAGAAAACCCTCTGCATGCAGAGTGTACAATTTGCAAAGGGTCACAACTTGGTCAAATCAATACCAATTTTCACTGCAGCACTCAAAAGGACTTCACAATGAGGGGCACTTCCATGATAATTTTCAGCTTTCTACTACCAGCTGGTTCTGACACAGAAAAAGCTGTAGACAGGTGGAGCATTCCGTTTATCTTTCTCCAAACACTGTTCCCTTTGGAGAATTGCTCCAATTTAAAGTATCACTTCTGAGAAAGAAATAAGCCTGGGAAAAACATATCTGCCTGAAAGGTAAACCTAACAGGAAGTTATTAATGAAAGTTCAAAAAGAAACACGTATGTAACATTAACTACAAATACTTGTTACTCCTTTATAGAGTTACATTGCACACAACATATCAATTCACTGTACTTGCTGCTGCTGGAATGCAGTAGCCAGAAGACATTCCTTAACAACTACACAATCATTTTGAAACTAGATGCAAAAGGAAAAAAATATGGATATAAGAACACAGACTGCTGATTCCTGATGCAATACGTTTGTTCAAGACACTGAAAGTCATTTCTGCTATTGTGGAAAATTACAACTTCTTATGAATTTGCAGCTTTTTAAGCTAGCAAGGATGGTCTGGTCTACGCACTTCACACAACCCTTAAATTTTACATCAGCAATTCCTACATTTGAAGACTTACATAATGAAAGAAGTGAACTCTGTCACACCTCCACATTTAGAAAGAAGAACCTAAAATTTTAAGTAGTTCAGGATTATTATGAAGATGCCTTCAGAAAATGTCGCAGACTGCAAAACTACAAAGGATGCAATTGAACATCAGGTGTCATAAAAATCTGTTTATACAGACTTCTTAAAAGATACACTGCATTCTCTTTAATAAATAACAACTTTGACATGCAAACTTAGTAAACATACTAAGAAATCAATTGGTATCTGGACAACGGATGTAGCAAACCAGAACAGATGAACAAGAAAAGACACAGTCTGTTTTGTCACCGCAGAAAGTGTCCTCACTTAGACCTCTATTTGGTTTCATTTTAAGAACAAAATGTCATACTTATGTTGGGCCCATGATTTTCTAATTGAAAACAACACAATAATATCATTATTTCCTCACTCTGAATCTCTTCACTGAAATTCTCCCTCCGCAGCTGGAGAAAGAAACTACTCTACTTAAAAGCTTAGTGATTGAAGTTTCAACAACAAAAAACCCAAACAAACAAACCTCAAAAACAAAACAAAGGGCAAAAAAATCCACCAGAAACTATTTTGGAGACACTTTTGTCATCAAATATTACTAAAACAAGTATGATATAGAAAACCTCCAAAAATCATATGTGGAATATAAAAACCAAACCTCAACAGAAGCGTGGATGCTAATCAATATCCTGCAGTTTCAGCAAACAAGAGGTCTGAGTACACGCAGAAACACATCAGGTCCATTTCGCTTCCTCTTTCGGGGGAGGATTGATGTACACCCAGAACTTGCTAAAAGTCAGTAAATACTATTGCTTATCCACATTCTGCCTGCCAACAGTTCACTCACCAATCACTTCTCCAAAAGTGAAGCTACTTGCAGGCAGTAAATGGAGACATCAGAAAAAAAAAAAAAGGACAAACTTAATTTAAGAGCCATTAAAATAATACCAATCTTTATTATTTGATAGCAAAGTTTAAAACAGTATTTTAAGAAGGCAACCTCCCTCTCAAGCAAGAATTAATTAGGTGCTATCCTAATATAAAGGGAGATGCTTAAGAACAGAGTTATGCAGACATAAAAGAAACACTGCCACCTGCCCCTCCTACCCCCCCACTCCCATCCAACATACTCAAGTGGATCTTGAGCTCAATCATACAGGTCCACATCAGCCAATGTTATAGTTCACTACTCTTCAATAGTCCATGTTTCACTCTTCTGGCACAACATCCTGAATAAAACCCACTATGCTGCTGCAGTCCTGACCTGTCAGAAGATTACAGCAGATACAGTTCTGCTCAGTCCTCCATAATTATAACATTTAACAAAGCACTTTAATCTTTTCATTCAATCATTCTTTATGGTCTTTCTTAAACACATGATAAATCATCCTTGATTGTTTTTCCTTCTCCCAAAATTCAAGCTAATTATTGCTTGCCTCCCATTCTCTTTTTGAATAATTCCAAAAGACATTTTATATCTACACTAGTAATTTGGTATTGCACAATTAATTCTCTGCCATCAATAGCTATACACATCTGATTGTAGTATCTACAGGACCAATGTTTTCATTTTACTTTCTGCTGTCATTCTATTTCATTCCCCAGTGTTTAACCTTGAAACCTGAATGACAATGCTTCCTACATCATTGCCTGCAGACAGTCAGGCTGAAGCTGGAGGAGCTGAAGTATCAGTGCCTGACAGGGTTTGCTCTTTGATCAGCTCAGGTGGTGCAAAGCCAGCTGGCTGCAGTTATTCTGTTGCCCAGGGAACAACAACTGAAGTGTATACTTCCTAAATCTGCACAGGAGGCCCTTCTGCAGCATTGCCACAGCAGCTCGTGCTGTGCAAGGCTGAAGTGGTGAAGCTGCTATAGCTACAGCCCAGCTGGTGCCCATTAATGCTCTCGGTATGACAGGAACAAGCAGCTACTGTTCAGAACCCTCCTTCTTTCCATTGACAAACAGTAACCACTCCTTATAAATCAATGTAAACATCCTTCTTCTAGTTTAATAAAATGAAGACATAAACCTCAAATTACTCAGTTACGCATATTTTAAGAAAATGAATAACCTTATAGCCTTTTTAGTCAATTTGTAAAAAGATAGACTGTATTCTATCTATTCGACAACGTGTCTTTCACAGGCAAAGGAGGAGGAAACAACACATCATTCTTTCTCTGGGTTAATAATTTCATCTTTTGTCCTAAAAGCCTGTGTAGTCTTGCATTTTATGTCTTTCTGAAATATATGGGGTAAAATATACATAGAAATAAAGAGCTATAGGCAGTTAAACTTTTCTTTCCATTATTTAAATGCACTTTTAACTACCAAAAGACAATGTCTGATTTTAAAACAATATAAACATGGAAAAGCAGCAGCTCACTCTTTATCCTAATAGAAGTGTGTTCCAGCACAGGCCGTTTTTGCAGATATACTCTGCAGACATATATCTTTCTGAGGAAGTTCAAAACTTACTGACTGCACATCTGGAGCTCTGTCATATGGGGACAGCCCAAGCAAAGAATTGCAGCCATTGCTCTACGAACTCTGCTCTTCAGGCAGAATTTGGCTACAACACTGCAAAGCCAATCCACAGCACAAACAGGCCGGCTTACTTTCTGAGACTTCACATGACCAGTTCTCATATGTCTCAACAATGACTTATGGCTTGTTTGATACTTCAGATATGTCTCTCTAGGTATTTTAACAGAGTAAAAAAGAGTAAGAACCAGCACTACGTGCTTTTGCTCGTTTGCAATGATCTTTCTGGTATTGTTATCACCCACAAACCACAATCACAACAGTAGGAGTCATACAAGCAGCAAGGTATTGGCTGGCCATATAAAAATCATTTGTGAGATTTAACTCTGTGCTGAGGAGAGCTGCACAGTACACCAATAAAAGTTAATGAACCATATTTACATACTGGCTTCCATCATCACTGGGGCGAGAAGTTGAACAGCATCATCCACATTGATACTTTTACACACGCAACAAAGAGTCTCATGGAGACAACTCACTTTCATCACTAACAAAGCAATGGCAGTTGTCAGTCAAGTCAGGTGAGATGACACCAATGCTCCAAAGGTTTCTCACTTGATGTTTCGTAAGGTATTAAAACACCTTAATGGGAACTGCAGACCACTTATCCCCACATTGAATCGGACACCTTACTAGACAGTTGAATGTTCAGGGATTTATCTAAATAACCTTTAGCATTTACATTGTACTCCACAGAGTTCCAAAGACAAATATAATGACAGTTCATAGAAATCTACATAAAGCAGGACAAATGCCACTACATCCAACAAGAGCAGTTTATGTGGCTGCCTCAAGCTTAATGGACCAAGCTCTAACCACTATCTTCATTTGAAAAAGTGAGTTTACTACTCCTTATACCAGCCTTTCACAGTCTAAATTTGGTACCTTCCCTCAGCAGAAACCCAGATGTGGGGCCACTGTCAACATACGAATTTTCTTCCAGCAATAACTTGTGATACCAAACTTCATAATCTGCTTATATCTTCACATTGACTGGCCAATTTGGGTAGCTAATTTCCAGAAGTGCTCACACGTCAAGCAAAAGTAATTAATGAAAGAAAATAAGCAACTATTCTATAAGCTATATACACTATCTTGAGATACATTTGATTTTCTGTTCATTAAGTCAGTTATAAATGCTACAATAAGAAAGCTGTTTTTACTAATACAAGAAAAATAAGTTACTCATGTTTGGCTTTGCTTTTAGTTGAACTCCACTTACCTGACATCTCAAGGTATCAACGGCTAGTACATCCAAAAAATCCAGAGAAAGAAAAAGAATGAATATTGCCCTATGCAATTCAGCAGTTTTCTCAACTAGAAGCATTCAAGCAATACATCATGTTGCTGTTAGTTGGCTGCTAATGACTATGCAGTTTTCCTCATTTGTTTACAGCTCAGAAGTACACATGGGAGACAAACATCACTATAAGTTTCTTTTCTTGAACTCAAGTGAAGAAAGATATATAGCTCTTCCCTAAAAAAATCTTATAATCTAAGAAGAAAGTACATGAAAATATAACCAAATAAAAACATACCCCAAAATACCTTGTCCAATCTTCAGCTAAGAGATGGGATACAATTCCTTTGGTAGTACTGACCAAGTACACCTTATGTTTACTTCAAATGCAGACTCTTACTGGGCTGTATAATCTCACTGGGATTAGAGGCATGGATCTTCAGGAAGGTCAGATCAGGAAGGTCAGAAGGGAGAATAACCCTTTATGAACATCAGCAACTAGAATGTATGGAGCTCTGTGGTGGGATGAGGGCCAGCTCAGACATTATGTTTCAGGATTAGAAGATAGACCAATGTGGCAATATGCAGTTGGTGTCTGCTAGAGGAATGATGAAGCAAAAGTTAACACAACCTTTGGACAACAAGAAGGAGCTTCATATTCACAGATCTCAGCCCTCATGCAGGACTTTAATAACCTCAGTGTCTAGTGGCAAGGTCTTTGCTATCCTCAGGATTCAGAGATCGCAGGCCTTCGAGACCAGTGGGAATGATAAGTAAACAATTCACTTGTACAGTAACAATTCACTCTTCATAGAGGAGCACCAAGTTAGGGAATATTTAAACAAATGGGACACCAGTAATGCATCCACATGACCTGAGGAATGGCCAATGTATTTATGAGGCCACTTACAATTATCATTGAAAAATCATGGTGAGAGGGTCCTGAATACTATAAAATGGGCAAGAATGAGGTTCTATACACTAATCAGCCTCCCCTCAGTCCCCAGGAAGGCAACAGATTAAGTGAACCTGGAAAACATTTCCAAACATAAGGTGACTGGAAATACTCAGTACAGATTTATGAAGGGGACATCAAGCCTGATGAGTAAGATTGCATTCTGCAGTGAAAATAGAACTAAAAATACAGGCTTGGTAAACATGGGGAAGAGCAGTTGATGTCGTTTATCTTCACCAAGCTTTGGTACAGTCTCCCGTAACATCCCCACAGACAAGCCAAAGTACAGAAGGACAATGTGTTGGGTTGAAAAGTGGTTGAACTGCCATTCTCAAAGAGTTGTGTTCAGTGGCATGAAATTCATCTGGAAGCCAATCACTACTGGTGTATCCCAGGGGCTGACAGTAGGGCCAGTACTGTTTGGCATCTTCATTAACGACCTCAGGGAGCCTTGAGGGATATCAACAGGCCAGATAAACAGTCCAACATGAACCTCGCAAAGTTTATAACACCAGTTCAATAGCTGAAAGCTGAATTTAAAAACCACTTGGAATTAGAGACATAAAACTATTTCTTTTGTTCTGAGCTAAAAACAACAACAAAACAACAAAAAAAAAAGGGGGGGAGGAGAATGAAATGCAACACTGAAGGACAGAGCAGCCTGATAAATCAAGAGATTATCTCCCAGTGACAGTTCTAATTCAAAAGCATTTTATCTGCTTTTTTGCATTTAAAGCACTC
>NW_008653286.1:26819-28250 GCF_000695815.1 Acanthisitta chloris
CAGTATCATGGTTGTAATACTTGAATTTCAGTTGTTTTCTCTCCTCCCTCTTCTTTCTGACATTAGTTCTATTTTGCTTCATCCCACAACTGTTACAATTATCCTGATAATTGCTATCAAATAAAGACAAATCCTAAATCAAGGGATAACAAGCACCTGTGCTTCAAGTCAATTCTATTATATATGGTCCCCCAGTTCTTACACTTTTCACTATATATCTTTGAATTTCAGTTGTTTTCTCTCCTCCCTCTTCTTTCTGACATTAGTTCTATTTTGCTTCATCCCACAACTGTTACAATTATCCTGATAATTGCTATCAAATAAAGACAAATCCTAAATCAAGGGATAACAAGCACCTGTGCTTCAAGTCAATTCTATTATATATGGTCCCCCAGTTCTTACACTTTTCACTATATATCTGCTCTTACACACTGGCTGAGACACTACTGAGCTTTACGCCTACGGCAATCTTACATATGAATGAGATTACAGCTCAAACTATGATACAACAGCTATGTTACCTGTTGGACAGAACTCAATATACAACAGCATAGAGGCCTTCAAATTTGAACAGCAATTAACACAGAGGAGTCTCTCAAGCTGTTCACCACTTTTTTAGTGGCTTTCTATCATACGGATCAGGTAGTCAATCATTTCACTGAAAAAATTATTGAAAGTTACTTGGAAAGGAACACCACAAATTATATATGACAGCTAGAATTCCTAAGAAAAAGAAGAGGTACAAGCTACAAAGAACACAAGGATAACATCAAGCCCATTTATTTTTTCCTTCAAACTACAGGAATAAACTTTCTTCTGTATATCCCACCACTACTGCTGAGAAGAGCACAGGGGAGTATTTAAAGATGCATTCAACTTCCCTCCCCATTTTAATGACTGTAGCATATCCCATGGCTGTACCAATGGTTTTCCTACACAGAGTGTTTTCACTACAGCAAAGCAAACTGAAAACAGCAAAGTCAGTGTCACTTGCTGTCTTCAATACTAAGCAGTTGATGCATCACCTGCAGCATTATTTCCAGCATCCTTACTGATGAATTTTCTCTGCAGGAAGTTTTTTTTCAATGCATGAATTCCCTGTGTGGTAAGTGCAATGCACCAGACAGCCATAACTCATAGCAGATTTAATGTTTTGAAATAATGGATTTTAAATGCAAGCTTTATTTTACTTTTCACCAAAATTAAACACCAGTTTTGTGTCTGTATGCCTATAAGCTCTGAATCTACAAACCCAGGCTGTTTATATCAAGTCTTCATAACTGCTGCACCACAGGACCTATCTTGTTCTGAAAAATCAGACAGAAAAACGAGCTGTGTGTGCACACGTGCCAGCCTGCATGTGGAAAGCTGCAGATAACAGCCATCTCCATTCACACTTCCTTTCGCCCTCTGGTGGCTTTCTATGTCCCT
>NW_008653286.1:28275-32046 GCF_000695815.1 Acanthisitta chloris
TTTGTAAGAGTTTAAAAATACATTTGCACTGGGAAAATAAATCAGTCTCCACATTTCCATGGATTTGAATAAGAAATTGAATGCTTAAGAGAAGCAGGGGTAAGCACAAACACAGAAGATGACAGCAACATAGAGAATTATTATTATGCTTGATAGAGATTCTGTTTTAAATTTAGTTTTTCCTCTTCCTAGTGAAAGGAATTCATCTAGCTATATCCCACGGATTTAAAACAAAGATTTATCTGAAAGGCTGAAGTTAAAACCAGAGGAGGCATTCTGCTGTGAGCTCCTCAAACAGTGTTATTAGTGTCACAGTGTCAATTCCTAGTCTTACAGAACTGGCACTTCCAGGTAATTCCATGCCATGCCAAAGGCAGAACAACTGAAGGGATAAAAAAACCTTGGTGGTCAAAAGAGTAAGCAATGAGCTTCTCTGTTTACAGAAGTTTGTTAATACATGAAAATTAATTTAAACCATCCCAATATGAATGCTGCACTGTGAACTGATAGTTACAACTCAGGAAAAAGCTCTGCATCAAGACTGACAGTTCTCTGAGCCTAACGTGCAGCAGCAGCTACAGAACTCAGCAAAACATTCGGCATCCTTATAAATGGCACTGAGAATAAAAGTGATTGTTTCACAGCCCCATAAAAACTTGCTATGTCTGTATCTCACATACAGAGTGCAATCCTGGAATTTGCACCTAGAGAAGGGCATACCGGAGTCAGAGGAGGGTAACATAATTGAAGACCATAGAGGAACTGCAGTATTAGATGCCCAACAGGTTAGGACTATTTCATTTGGAAGGATGACACCTTGGGAAGAATGTGACCTAAGTTTACAAAAGCAGAAAAGCAGTGGCAAGGTGAAAGAATTGCTATTACAGGCCAAATCTTGCAAACTTAGAACTAAATGACACTAACTGAAATAGCAAAAGTTTAAAAAGAAAGGGTGGGGAGTTTGGCCAGTGAGTAGTGGACTGAAAATTGATGTTATGAAAGTGTGTGGCAGAAGGCAGTCTCAAAAGGATATCTGTAGTTCTGATTATGCTGTTCTACATAGGATCTCCTTTTACTGCTGTAGGAGTCATGATACTGTTACAGATGAACCAATCATTGGTCTGAGCAATAAGATGGCACTGTTTCATTTGGAAGCAAAAGTTAAGGGCAGTTCTTATATACTTACAACGTTAACTCTTGCAGAGACAGCAGCTTGAAGGTAAAATGACTGCTTCATCTCACCATCCACTCCATACCAAAAATAGTTCACACTAAAACAGGAATTTTTGAGAAGAAAACCCTAAGAGAAATAACTGATAAGCAATCTTCTCCAAGCAGTACAGGTTAAAGCATTCTGAAAAAAACTGCCTTCCTTCAAAATAGCTGTATTCTTTTAATTGTACTTGATGAGACTGAATTGACACATTTCAAGGATGACAGAAATACCAGACAACACGTGACATTAGCATTTTTCCTCAGGAATGCAAAAAAAGAACGATTTCTGTCAAAGTTCTACTGAAGATCACTCAGTGACAAAGAGCATAGGGGAAAGAATCACAAACAATTCCTAATACAATTCTTTAGTATATTCTATATGATTTATTGACATTATTTAAGAGTTGGAATTATTCCTTTTAAATTAGTCAAAGCACGAACATTTGTTAAACCGCAGGTTACCTGGAACCTTTTTATAAACTGAGAAATTACCCAGATGACAAACAACTCTAGTCCATGATCTGATTCAACATTTGGTATCTGAAAGCAGCTAGGAAAAGAAGTACCCTCTTCAGAAGCAAGAGCTAGTCTAAATTATACAATTATCATCATCAGAAACTTATTTTGCCTCAATGAATGCATACACCTAATACCCAGTAATTAAACATTCCTTTCAAACTGAGAAGCAGCAAGCTTACTCTAATTGATCAACATTCTTTCAGACATACCTGCACAATACCTAGTGCTCCTAATCACAACACAACCGCCCCATGGCACTACACACTGTATAAATGCTATACACAAAAAACAAAAACTGTTTCAAAATATCCTCTTCTCTAGAAGGATGAAATTATCTCTACAATTATTTCTCTGTTTTGTGGAATAACCTGCACAATAGAACCACCACATCACTGAGATCAGCAGAAGAGAAATTCTTGACCAGACTTTCATGCCCTGATTTATTTCATATATCTCTTTATCATATCTTTTGCCTAATTTCTGAAGTACTCACGTTTCCCTGCAACACATTCCCCAAAACAATAAATCTATTTTATAGAAGTCTGCAATGGAGAACCATGATAGAGGGTATTTAATTTCTTAATCTTTATTTCTACAGTTTAACTTGAAAGAAAGAGGCTACAGTGCAACTATTCATGATCTCTTGGACTACCTCATTGTCTGAAAGCACTAGGCGGCCCACATCAAAACTGCTCGGGTAGCACCCTCACAGTTGAACACACTACCGCAAGTCAGTCCCTAGGTCAATGCCATGGCCCTGTTCAAGTTACTGGAATGCATTTATCATTTAAAAATAATAGTCTAATATCCTGAGACTATTTTACTCTGGGGATTACAATTTCCCTCCCAAAAACTATCATTATCATTACAGCAACACTGCTGTAAAACAAAAACAAATAGAAACCGCAAGAAAACCCAAGAGCAGCCAGTGGACTGATACCAAAGACTGATTATTCAATATTCACAGTTTTACAGTCAGCAGGTTCTATCTCCCACAAGCTAGCAGGTAAGGGTTGCTTTCTTCTTAAATTGTTTTCAGTGTCAATATAGCTTGCTCACACACATGCTCACACACACACACACACACACACACACTTTCCACACCTGCTCCCACCCTGCTTGACATCATTAAAGCAAATCATTCCAAACATCAGATTTCAATGCTGTTATTTTTGTAGCCTATATTGTCACATTCTAATTTTCAAGTTTTCAATTACATAAAGGTACTCTTGTGGCTGTGAAAATACCCTTGCAACCTAATTCACAGTTGCATGAGCAATCAGCATAATCATTTTGTCTAGTTTGCCAGCACAGTTTGAAACAGTTAGAAGCTGAAGTCTCCAGACCACTGTTCATCTTACAGCAGCATCAAAACTAAAAGTTGCATTCAACAAAGAGCAAATTTTTTCACTAATCATTTCAGTAAATGCCAAGGAAAAGAAGAAAAACATAAGTAGTAGGAGCTGCCACAGATAAATAAACAAAATGCAGAACAAAACTCACCAATCAAAAACCCGAAACATGTCTCATACTTTTTAGACACAGTATCTTTTTCTATTGAGAGACACTAAGTGGTACAGAAAACACTTCTAAAACACTAACACCTAAGGGCCATATCTTACTACTTTAACATATCTACAGCCTTCCACAGACTTGATTATCCAAAGGCTACATTACCACTTCACACCCTCTTGCATTTTCACAAGTGGTTGCAGCCATACATTCCTCCTTGAACTGACATATCCCTTAGTTGTTTAGGTCTCCTTGCTCAGGATCTCCTTATTTCTCCAATTATACTATTGCCTTCATTTCCTCACTTTGTCTCTCAGTAAGCATTTCCTCTATCAGACTCACAACAGTCAACAGTACAATTGTCTAAAATTATGCTCGAGAGACACTGTCATTTACTTTTGCCCCACCAGACACATCCTTCACCTGTACATGGAAGAGACACTGAAGTAGCTGCAAACAATCACATCCTGAAAACTCACCTTTACAGTAAGAGAGACTCCTATCTAGATCCAATTAGAGGTTCAG
>NW_008653286.1:32061-36127 GCF_000695815.1 Acanthisitta chloris
ATTATCAGTCTGGATCATTTCTCTATTCCCTCCCCCATACCTCCCCATCACTTTATATAAACCCACTGGTTTGCCTTACCTCTTGACTTGTCAAAAAATTTACCATCTGTCTGTAGAACAGCTACCAGAACAGAGTAACTACCCATATAACTAGCCATTACACAGTATCAAAATTTAAACAAACTACTCGTTTGTTGAAATGAAAAACACTAGTTTCTTGCTGGCAGGCTAAACAGATTCATTTGTGTCTCACAGCAATGCATAAATCTGAGTTTTTATTCCAGCTTATAGGATGTAATAAAAGCTATATTCAGGTTTTGCAAATAATAAAGTAGAAACAGTCAGATTAAGAGTTGCCTTTATATTGACAAGAAATTATTTTAGAATGGCAGTTCCCCCCAAACACATCACCATGATCAATCGCCCTCTTTACTTAGTGTTCTGTTGCACAGAGACCAGACCCAAGAGTCACTCAAAGAAGTCCTCCACTGCTGGCAAGCTGCCATGGCTGCAGAACTCTTCAAATGGCTTACAGAATAACCCATCTGCATTCCACATTCCTTTAATGATGTAGCTGAAATTTACTTTGTAAGCCCACAGAAAATAGGCTGCCTCCATTTTAACATGGCAGGTGAGACAAGGGAGGGATGTATAAACAGGACAACAGATTAAAAAGAAGTTCTCTATGAAACAAAGTATATGCAAGGCGCACACACACGCACCTAACACTGTATAACCACCTAAGTTGGAAATTTTTCAAACAACTAATGACTGTGTATTATAAACAGGAATGACAAAAAGGGCATCATCAACATATTTACAAGCATTAGCTAACATCATAGTAATCACCATATTAATTCAGGGGTCCGTATTTTTCAGCTGAAGGTTCCATCACCCACTTTACATACAAAAAAAGATATCAGACACACTCTAGTCTGTTGCCTGTTTGTATTTCTCCCTGCCTCAGAACACTATTAAAAGTTCATTCAAATGGCCTTCTTATTTCCTCTTCTATAGCCTGAAACTTGAGCAATACTGAAGCCATATACAGTTCATATTCCAGTGGGCTCTAGGACTTTGTCAGCAATTCATTGTTCTAGTTCTCAAGTGCCTCCCCTCTAGTGCGATTTACAGGGTTTTGGCATTGCACCTCTTCACAATGAAAATATAATCTTAGGGTAGGCTAGGATGCTCTTTTGAATAACAAAGCAACCTTCTTTCAAACTTTAAACAGTAATACACATGGGAAAAGATTTTCTGCTTAGCAGCTGAAGAGAGCTGTCGGATAGCTACCAACATCCTGAAGACTAATTTAACTTCATTTTTAAAATTATTATGTTTCGTGTATCATTACTCTCATTGGTTTGTTTCATTATTTGGAGGGTGCATTCTTGAGCCTTATCCCACTCCATCATTCTTCTTTACTGATATTTAAAAGTGCGCTTCTACTAAGATGATATAATCTCCTTAATTACTTTGTTGCCATTCTTATTCACTTTCTAGAAGCATCACTCCTGTCACAATTTTAAAAAAGTAAAAAAATTTTTAGCTAGATTTTTCCAGGGTTTAGTCATTCACAACCTCCCTGGGCAACCTGTTAGTGTCTCACCACCCTCACAGTAAAAAACATCTTCCTAATAGCTAATCTAAGTTTCCCCTCTTTCAATTTGTACCCATTACTCCTTGTCCTATCACAAGCTTCCTTGTAGGTCTCCTTCAGGTACTGGAAGGTTCCTATGAGGTCCCCATGCAACCTCCTCTTTTCCAGGCTGAAAAGCCTCAACTTTCTCAGCCTGTCTTTGCAAGGAAGGTGCTCCAATCCTCCTATCAGCTTCATGGCCTCCTCTGGACTTGCTCCAACAGTTCCATGTCCTCCTTATGCTGGGGACACTAGAACTGTATGCAGTACTCTAGGTGGGGATCTCACAAGAGCAGAGTAGAGGAGGAGGATCACCTCCATAAATCACCATATCCATGACTGGTGGAAGGGGGAACCACTATAATCGAGGCAGGAACTGAGTCAAAAAAGTTCTCCCTTTGATTTTTCTAAATCTATATTTTTAATGTGTGTGCATGAGGGGGTAGAAAAACACTTCCATCATTTTTTCTTTATATTAAGAGAAAATGTCACACAAAATGGAATTTCTGGTTAATAC
The DNA here is from genome assembly GCF_000695815.1 of Acanthisitta chloris. NCBI lineage: Eukaryota > Metazoa > Chordata > Aves > Passeriformes > Acanthisittidae > Acanthisitta > Acanthisitta chloris. The sequence continues at coordinate 34,218 of NW_008653286.1, forward strand.
CCAAAGATACAATTGTTCCAATGCTCATGGAACCATTATTATTCTAGTTAATATCATCATCAAGACTGAAAAGATACATGGCTTTATTAATGATGCAATGTCAAAATCAGACAAAGCAGTAAATACTGATGCTAACAAGGAAAAGGGGTTTTTCTTTGTTTTGACTTAAGAGTCAGGAAGTTTATTTTCCTGCTTAAAACCTCATTATATAATGATACCCTAGTAAAATATCTTGGAAAAAAAGCATACAGAACAGCACTTACATTAACTATGTATTTACATTTCTCTGTGACTTCCAGTGAACAAGAAAGTTACCTGAGCCATCTTATTTTACTTTTCAGGGAAGTTGCTTTCCTTGAAAGCATGCGAATCTAAAGAGATTGCAGAATCAATATATCAGTAAATAGTAAATATTCTGATGGGCCTTATGTAAAACGGCAGTAACTCTTATTTCACCTGCCTGCCAAAAAATAAGAGTGGAGAGTCTGGATCCAACCACTGAAATGTGCTGTATTTAGCACATTAGATATTGCCTAGAGTTTCTGATTTAAAAAAAAGTTCATCTCAAAATGATGACTGAATTGTGGTTGCTGCAAGTTTGGCCATTTATGGGAAAAAAACCCCCTGAATTTCTTAGATGCCACCACTTCTTTATGTAACTTCAAAAAACAGCTATTAATAATGGACACACATCACATTTCTTCAGTCTCCCAGTCTCAACAGCATTCAAAACTTGCCAGAAGTGCTGGGTGCAGACGCAAGGGTTGGGCACAATACCTACAGCTGTTTCCAACAGCATCCTCTCATCTGACTGGTACTTCCATGAAAAAACAGTTAAGAGTCTTTTTAAAATAACAAAACAAATGCAGTGCATAAAAGCATTTTAAAGATTTCAGTTGCTTAATTTGGTCATATTACTACTTGAAAGAAGTTGTCTGCTAAACTCAGTAGTCCCTATTACTAAAACCCCATGCTGTGTGCTTTCGGTTCTATACGTTGGTATTTAGAGGCAACAATAATCATTTAAGAATGAGATCTTATTTTCTGTAGAAAGCTAATGGATGATGATTTTAAAGGAAGATGCATGAAGTATAAACAACAGAGCTTAAAACTCAGAAACCAGGTAAGCTAAATCTATAACTCAAAGAAGCTAAAACAGAAAACATGCATATGATTTAATAGGTCCAATAAGGGAAACTGGAAATCTCACAGAAATTGAGTTTTTGGGTGAAATCTCAATTCTAGCCATCTCAGTAAGAGGATTTAATACACATATTGCTCTAAGGAATTGCCACAACATGCTATAAAGAACATAATGTTATACTCCTTCCTCAAGAAGGCCTGTATTTAAGTTTTGTTTTCATTATATAATTTCTAGAACAATACTTGCATTCAAAAATAGATACTACTTGAATGAATTAAGACTATTTAATATAAAATGGTATGTTACAGGAAACACTGGACTTGATAAGCTCTCTCATATCATCCATTCTTTATGGGGAAAAAATGCAATCAACTCAACAGATAAACTTCAAAACTAGACTTAACACAACTTTCTCAGATTCTCCTCTGAAACCTTCCAGCAAATTACTAAAACAACTTCAGATTTTCAGACCTGATTACTGCTTTCCCATTTTCTCTATGGATCACAGACAATGTGAGGAAGTTGTATCCAGAGAGTTAAAAGTCATCAAAAACCAATCCAATACCATTTCAGCACACTCTCTCAGTCAAAATGCTCACAACCATTCTAACATAAAAATCTACTTCACTTACCTTCTATCACTGTTTTTAAAAGAGTTGTGAAAGAGATTCAAATTTTAGCACTTTCACTTCAATCCTAAAGAACTAGGAGAACTAAGCAATTCTGGAATCTTCTCTCTAAAACAACCACAAGGTTGAACAGCAGG
>NW_008653286.1:36150-51425 GCF_000695815.1 Acanthisitta chloris
CAGATGCATTATGCCTTGAACTCACTACCTTATTCTTCTATTCTTGGACCATATTTCCATGAAAGAATGGACTAGTATTTACTATAAGAAATAACATTTATTTCAATTGACAGCACAGATTTCTGCCTTGTCAGAGAGAAAAAGTATCCCCTTCCCAAGTGATGCAGGTAGATTTTTCAAGCCTTATGACAGAAAACCTACACACCTGCCTCACCCAGAAATTGCAGATGTCCTTAATCTTAACAGCTGTGCACTCAGTGTAAGGACAGACAAAGAGCATTCCTACTGAGGAGATATTTGGGTAAGAAGCTATAGCTCTCTCTAGGCATACCTGCATTTAACATATGAAAAATAGCATTATACACAAACTTCACCTGCAGTTTCAAGCAGAGCTTGATGCTGGCACATGTATTGAAAAGTATTTACTTCCACTTTCAAAAGCAAACAAAACTATAAAGTAACAGGAATAAGTACTGAAGTGACAGGAATATATTTTATTTGCCATGCTTTGCATTCATCAGGTAAGCATGAGGTCTCTTTTGCTGCTTTCCTTAACATGACTGCAAAAGTTGACTTCTAATCAAGATAACCTAATGATATGATACAAATGAGGTGTAGGTAAGAGTGTTGCAGATTTTTTGAAAAATGATTATGTTGATAATTCCAATTTAAGGTGTTTACACATAGCTAGATATTCAAACCGCACATTCAAAAATATCAAAACACTTGAAAAAGTTGACCATGGTTAAAAGGACTTACTTTTATTGTAGCAGGTTGCTAGTACACCTCTGTCTGCAGGACTGGTACTAATGTGCCAAATTTCACCCACTTGATGAAGAAGAACATTTTTGTTAATAATGTTATTTTCATCATCAAAATCTATGATGTGAATCTGCAAATACAATAAAAGAGAACATTAGGGTTTCAAATGTTTTCCTGTTGATCTTAATTATACATGAGGACTGCATGGAACAATTTAATGAGATTTTTATAACCGATATCTACTTTAATTAATTGTTATACTACCAATTTAGTATATCATTGATTTCATGCCAGATTAACTTTTCTAGGAAAACACAAGTAATTTCCCTGTTTTGAGGAAATACCATGCTTATTCTCAATTTTCAGCTCAAGGCTCGAAGGTGATCTTTCATTTTATGGCTAATAGTAAATAAGACACTTGTATTGCAATTCAACACTTCTTATACCAATAAGCAAAAAAAACCCCAACATTACAATCCTTAGTCTGAATATCTGCAGCAATTCTGTACCCAAATCATCGATCCAAACCATCTACAAAGAAAAGAGAGAGGGAAAGAACCCTTCTCTGAAACAAATATCATGAACTCAGTAAGAAACTTCTTCAGAGTTCACTTCAGCAGTCACATACCTGTACCAAGACACAAATCTGTAATCTTTTTATACTACATGGAAACACAAAATATTGATCCAAAAGATGAAGAAAAACAATAACATTTACATATATAGATAAGTTTATTAAAAGACAGAACTAAGGTTGCTTTTTATTATTTCCATTTTTATTTGTTGCAGTTATGGTGTGGATGTTTTTTAATAGGCCTACATTACTATCATTTTTTTCTCCCTATTTTCAGTTAGTTGTTTTTCTATAGTTGCATCAAAAATAGCAGAAATTGAGGAAGATTCTAGCCTGGCACAACATACACAAAGCAGTTTTACTCATGGGACTAATTTCACTAAGCCTAACAGTGAACAATAAATTTTTGAAGACTCACAATTTTTAGAGAACTGTATCCTTATTAAAAATTCATTAGCAAAGTTGGGTGAACAATGAAGAAGAAAAAAAGCCAAGAGACATCCTATCATAATGACTGAAATAAGTCTATGGAATTAACTACTGAATCACTGCAAACATCTTAGTAACACAGAATTACAGAAGACTTTCTTAAAATATGAAGCTGCTAAATAGGTCTCAGCCTATACGGATAATATTAAACACTATTTTTTTTAAGGGGCTGAGTTTATATGTCACCTTTTTCTTTATTGCTGAAACAGTCATCAGCAACTACTCCTTCAAATACGGGCCTCTCATCACCTGTATTATTCTTCCATTCTGTCATCCAATGAATGTAAGAACCTCTTGCAGCTGATTATCAAATTGTCTTTTCAGACTTTTGCTGTCTTGAATCTAGGAGTCTACCCAGGAGTCAGGATGCAGTCCATCTACGCCAACAACTGCATAACCATCTTCCTGCTCATCTTAAAGAGTGACCCTCAGGCCTTTCAAAACCTTCCAGCATAGCATCACTTGGACTTACCTATCATTTCAGTCCATTTTGGTTTTCTGTACATCCCCTCTCTGATTATTTCCTGTATTCTAATTCAAGAGCTTCTGTCTATACAGAAAGCTCTTGCCCATTTCACCATTAAAGATCAGTTTAACCTCATCCCTTGTTTTTGTTTGGAGTCTCCTTTGGCAGCTCAACCCAAGCCCCTGAAAGTGAACCACAAATCTGCATCAGCTAGTGCAGCATATGGGCAACATCGATGAGGATATAGAAAACAGTAAGCGTTAAGTGAGGTAAATCCACGCAGACAACTTGCTCAGCATGATTGCAGTGTAATGGTTAATGACATATGTATGCATAACTCCTGTGGAAGACAACCCTTGTGGAAAACATCTCTTAGAAGTGACTGGTTTTGTTACTATTAGCTGAGTTACTAATCTGCTCTAATTACACTGGGAAAATTCCCTCTAAACACAAGTCTAAGTATTAAGAAAAAAAGTAGTGATATTTGAATAACTATTTAGTTCTCCTAAAAAGCTGGAGGAATTACTACTGCTATGGAAATTACTTTGAAAGGGAAACCAAACCTAACCCATTTCAACACAAAATATCTCTCTCCATTTATGAAATGCCCATAACTTATTTTCTTTCATCAGGCACTCATTGGCAGCAGTGACTGGAGAATTGTTGTAGCTTAGCCAATCTTTTGCCTATAGATACTCACACAATCATTAAAGTTGGAAAGGACCTTTAAGATCATCAAGTCCAATTGTCAACCTAGTACCATCACCACGTTCACCATTAAACCATGTCTTCAAGTGCTGCATTCACACGTTTTTTGAACATTTTGAGAGATGGTGAATCCATCACTTCCTCGGCAGCCTGTTCCAATGCTTTACAACCATTTACATGAAAAATATCTTTCCTAATATGCAGCCTAAATCTCCCCTGGTGGAACTTGAGGCCATTTCCTCTCACTCTGTCACTTGTTACCTGGGAAAACTGGCTGACCTCCACCTGGCTACAACCTCCTTTCAGGTAGCTGTAGAGAGTAGTAATGAGCCTCCATTTCTCCAGACTAAACATCCACAGCTCCCCCAGTTGCTCCTCATCAGATTTGTGCTCCAGACCCTTCACCAGCTCTGCTGCCTTTCCCTGGACATACCCCAAGTACTTCAATGTCTTTATTACAGTGAGAGGCCCAGAACTGAACACAGGATTTGAGATGCAGCCTCACCAGTGCTGAGCACAGAGGATGCTACGCATTACATAAATCATGAAAATTAGTATTTTAGGTTCTAAAGCACAAGACTGAAAATAACTTGAAGAGTTCTGAGAAAGAGAGATATGAGAAAAGAGTAAGTGACATACTTCCATGTTTCCAACACTAAGCTAAATGCATCAAGTTTAGCAACAATCAAAGTACTGAGGACAAAAGTTGCAAAACTACACCATGTAGAACACAGTGCAGAGAAACTACTTAAACCATTTCCAGCAAGTTAGGAGGACAAAATGCACAGTACCACACTCCATGAATATGTCAAATATTGACAGAATATAAAACCTTATAAACATTTTCCTTTCCTTTGCAATAATACTGTTACTAGGAAAATATTTTCACCTAAAATATATTCTTCTATGAATACCTAAACTTGCTTCATACAGCAGTAAACCTCAACGGGGCAGAAGTTATCATGCCAGCTCTACAATTACTCCTCCTTTATTTGCACTACACCCACCCATGACCAGAAGGGAGAAATATTCTGCACATGATAAAACCTCTCACTGTGCAGTACTTGGTAAAGTATGAAAGACTGCAAGCTAGCTTGTAAGTTAGGTCAGGTAACTAAAAATGTTTTTAAGCAAATCTAGAGAACCTAGTGTTGAATTAAGAAATAATGAGCTGAGGCCTAGGGCACTTCCTGGGGATTAGCAACTAGCTGAGAGGAAATGAAGGCCTGAGGCACAGCTAAAGGCCAATAACCTCCAAACATTTGTTAATACACTAGGAATTGTCCTGCATTTCTATTGTTAATGTTATTCACTGGAAAAAAGAAAAGCATACTCAAAGCTGAAATATATATAAACATTTCTAAAATGCATAGTATATCCCAATAAACTTATCTAAATCAGAACATCTGAACTATTAAAGATTTGCTGGATATCAACTGATAAGTGAGAACTGTTCTTCAACTACAATTTTGTATCAGGATTTAATTAGTTGACCCAAGTAGTAAAACTACTATAGAAAAAAACTACCACATAGAAAACTACATTACAACCAAATATTTGAAGAACATCAGAGACAGCACAATCAAAAATATGATTGTGTGTATCTACTTTTAACTAAGTTTGCCTGCACTTCTTTTGTTACTGTTCTCACAAGTATTACCTGAATTATAAAGGAACTGAATACTCCATCCCCCTTATGCCTTGGAATATTTTTTCCAGTATTATCATTGAGTAATGAACTCAAAACCTCACTGGGAATTGACAGTTCACATCTCCCAGAGATATGGTTCTGAGTTTGCTTTGCACAACCCATTACAGGCCATTTACAGAAGAACTGGCCACGCTTCCAATTCCAGAGACTTCTGTAGTGGGTGTGTTAGCCTTGGCTGACAGTCAGACTCCCACGCAGCCACCTGCTACCCCTAAGCAAGACTGGGGAAGAAACCAGGAAGAATGAGAAAGCTCATGTGCCAAGTTATAGCAGGAAACTCACGTACTAATTACTGTTCCGGGTAAAACAGACTTGACTTGGGTGAATGAATTCATTTACTATCAATTAAAATAAACGATTTTCTCTTTGATGATCTTTGCATCTCACTTTTCCTCTACTTCAGCATGACGCCTTCATGGGAAATGGTTCCTTCAGGAATATCCCCTGCTCTGGGACAGGTGTTCCACAGGCTGCAGTGGATACCTGTTACACCATAAAGCACCTTCTGTTTCTCCTCCCCTTGGTCTTACCTCTGTCTTTTCCCTTGCTGCTTCTCAGTCTTTGTTCCCTTTCCATCCAGCATTTTCTCCCCTTTTTAAAATGTTTTCACTGAGATGTCAACAGGCTGACTCAACTGTGTCCTGCACTGAAATCACTGGAACAAGCCATGTCTGGCATAGGCAATCCCTGGCTTCTTCTCAGAGGCCACCACTGCAGCCCCCCTGCTACCCAAACCTTGTCACCTGCACTCACTACAGCTTTCTAACTCTTCTAGCCTCAAAAATTTGTTTCAGTATGAATTTTACTGAAATTTAGTCACAAAAATTAAAACTGCTTTACAAATAAAAGTCTTGCACTCTTAACTGCAGAAGAAACAGCCCAGCAAATATTGAGCCATGAAAGTGACTCAAAGTTTAGTTTGAATTGTTAAACTTTACATCAGAAAGGACACTGCTGACTGCCAATAACTAATAACAAAAAAGTTCAGTTTATGAACCTTCACATACACTGAACTGTTCATGTATCAGGAGTCCCATTAGAGGCAATTAAGGCTTAAATACTTTTGTTTTACTTTAGGTCTTTTCTGTGGTTTAAAGACAGCTCCAGAGAATCTATAGATTAAAATTAACAAAAATATGGCAGTTTATTTACTAAACCAACCTGATTTAGTCATACAGTTCAGTAGAGCAATTTAATGTTCAGAAAATACACACAATTTTCATTCACTTACATTTCTTACCTGCATCTTACTTGTTACTCAGAGAAGTCTTCAACTTGACTATAATTTAATGTTCAAATTCAACAGGGGGGAGTAAGGAACAGGAATGATATTGGAACAATGTTAAAAAAGAGGGAAAGATTCCAACAGACATTTGACAGAAAAATTACCTGATTATCATATCTAAGAGACTGTGTTCCAACCAAAAATCTTATTGCATCTGTTTCTGCTGTCTGAGGTGTTAAAGCTCGTGCCTAGGGAAGAAGAAAGCCATTAGAAAAGTCCAATTAATACAATCCATTAATTTCAGGAAAAAATCTTGAAGCTTATATATCAATTATCATTTTAAGCAAATGCAGACTTTCCTGCCCTCTATATCCATTTTGCTTCATACTTTTTTTGTGCAGTTTCTCACATTTGTGATGTGTGAGGAACACACAGGTGCTAAATACATTACCTGGCCTTCATTATCACAGTGCTAACACTCAATATAGCAGTTCTGAACGAATCCTCCTTTATCAACTGAAACTCCATAGAATATTGGACAATTCTTAAATATGCTATCTATGATATCCAAGAAATAAGCTGTTCTCACAGAAGTTTTCACTTCACTCACATTGAAGATTCCTGTATAAAAATTATTTTTTTTCTTACCATTAACCACCAAATTTAGAAGAAAATTAAAACCTTTTCTACTCCAGACCATTAGAAATAAGAATTATCTGAATAATGGGAGAAATAATTTTTATTTACCTAACAACATTTTGCCATAATCTTATTAACATAATACAACAAAGTAGTAACAGTGCTAGACTCTGCCTGACTTCTTCAACTTGTACCAACCACAGCCTTGGAAGACACAAAACAAAGCAGTTAAGGGTCATGAGAGACTGAGAAATAAAATATATCTTGGACTAAACCCACAACTGCTAGTTTGCACTAGTCATTAGTAGAGACTCTCATAGCTAATTTTCAGTAAATGCAAGGTAAACTAACACTCAAAGGCACTTTTAGCAACCATAAGTTAACTGAGGTATATCCACTACTTCTCTATGCAAAAGATACCCTAATAATATCATTCAATTTTTTAAAATCCAAATAGAAAAATAAACCTTTGCAATTCACATCCTATTTGGCACAAAACAGTTCCTATATCTTCCGACACTATAGCCTGTATTGCAAGCAAATACTACAGAAGGATTCAGGTAACCACTGAACCCCTCCTGCAGCTAGTTACATCCTGGATTCAGGAACCCTTGAATAAAGTCCTGTTTGAAACTTATTTAGAAATTAACATCAGGAAGACACCTAGAAGCTTGGAAGGAAATATCTGGAACACATTATATCACATTACTTAAATTTAGAGCAATTTAATTCTGGAATAGTAACCTGAAGATATTTGACTTCTCTTAAGGCAAAGCAATCCAAGCTTTTGTCTGGCACTGACAGTAAGAAAGAACTAATTTTTCAGAATCATCTCTGGACTCCTACAGGGCAGATACATCTTTTCTGGCATCAGAAATGTGTGATTTAAACAATGTAGTATTTTGCATAAGATGGAGCATAAAAAGTTTTAAAATGCTATAAGCTTAGTAAGGATAGGCCATTAGCTATTAGCCTATACTTACATTTACACAGGGGAAAAAAGCACCAGAGAACATGATTCAAATGAGTAGTTTGTGTTCAAAATACTCAAATGCAAATTAGAGATAAGTGTGAATGCATACCAATTTGTTTGTACTCTCCTATTTATGCAGCACTTACCTACAACAAGCCTAGACAGTGTTTCTGATTGACGGAAACAAAGTCCACCAAGATGATTGCAGAAAAGCTTTTCCTTTGCCTTGAACAGAATTTACATTTGCAGATCTTTGGCAAGAGTTCCTTTTCATTCCAAAGACCTGCTTTCAATTATTTTAAAGAAAGCACTAGAAATAAGCCAACAGCTCTGTATCTCCTTCAACCAAACAAGCTTCTGTTTTTTTCCCCTAAGTCAAAGAGAAGAGATTTCCAGAATCTTTAATAAAATAAAGAAATAAAATGGGTTTTCACCCCTTTTAAACCTTTTCAAGGAGGTCTTATCATGCTGTTTTCAGAAATGCATCATGTTGGACATAAAGAGACCAAAATAAAATTGTGTAAATACATAGTAACACTGATGTCATCAGCTTCTCTAGCTTTTCCTTAAAATATTTTAAAGTTATTTCCCATTTTGCAGAAAAAAAACCCCAAACAACAAAGGCCTGAGAAAAATTTTAAACACATTTCACAACAAGAAATGTGGTACTGCTTATTCCCTCACATAAAAAATTACAACATCCATACACAGAATACAAGGTTCAAACTCATCCACCATTGATAAATCAGGAAGATCTGATTCATAACAGATACATCAGTATAATGGACTTTCAGTTGTCTCCTGCACAAAGATATGTGTAATTGTGTCTACTCTGAGTTGCTTCTAGAGAAAAAGAAGTTATTTCAAGAGATTAAGACACCAAGCAATCCTTGTAATGAATAACATAAATTAATTTGGAGTGCTGTCAAGATCAAGGAAAGTGCCTTAAGTCTGTCATCATGTACTGTAACCTGTCAGAGCAGGTTGCAAATTACATCTTTCACAAAGCATCCTGCCTCGTGACTGCAGCTACGAGGCAGGAAATATGCAGAAAGCATAGTAAAATTAATCTAAACCAATAGAAATTATTATTTTTATAGGTCTGCATCCACAGAACACTAAACAGCATATTGCCCCAGAAGTTTACAACCAGGCTTACAAGGAAGCTGGAGAGTGACTTTTCACAAGGGCACATAGTAAATAGGACAAGGGGGAATGGCCTTAAACTGAAGGAGGGAAAGTTTAGATTAGGTATATGGAAGAAATTGTTTGCTGTGAGGGTGGTGAGGCACTGGAACAGGTCGCCCAAAGAGGTTGTGGACTCCCCATCCCTGAAAGTGTTCAAGGCCAGGCTGGATCTGGCTCTAAGTAACCTGGTTCAGTGGAATGTGTCCCTGTCCACGGGCAGGGGAGTTAGAACTAGATGATCTTCAGGGTCCCTTCCAACTCAAACCACTCTATGATTCTACCTAAGATATCAAACTATTATTTACTAAAAAAAATGCCATAATGCATAGAAAATGCCCAGAACTCACATCTGAAAGATGCAAAGAGTCAGGAAAAATAAAAGTCATTCTTTCACACGCTCTCACAGCAACATCCCACTAAACTGATAGTATTAGACAATGCAACAACACATGCAATTAGATTGTTTCATTTTTTAAGAAGGCTCAAGACAAGGAAGAAAATTATTAGCAAAGATTAAAACATCTTGAATTGTGAAGAACATTTTGGCTATACATCCAAATTTCATGTTCATCAACAGCCCTATAAGTAAATGTGCATGGTTTAAAGCAAGCAGTTTTATTAAACAAGACAAAGACTTAACTGCACATCCACTACAAAAATAGAGAAGCAAAGGATATGCAAAAACCTAGAATACAAGTTTGACAGCAGTATCAAGATAAAGCAGAAGAAACAACCATTGCACCAGAATGCAGGTAAGACTAATTGGAGACTGGGCATCATGTCCTTGTCTACACCATGGTCAGTGTGGTGTTGGGCAAAGATCACCTTCTACCTCACCCTTGCTCTTTAGGCCAACCTCTGAAAGAATGAAACAGAAGCGAGTCTGCAAAGCGAATCATCCCTGACAACAGCAAGAGATGATGCAGAAGAACACAATGACAAAGCTGAAAAGGGTAAAGAAGGTTGGTTTAAAGTAAGTGCATTATGGAACTGCAAAGCACTGATTCTCTACATTTTGCTCATAAGTTCTTCTGAAACTTTCCCTTCTCAAAATGTTTTGAAACACTAGACAAATGCACCAAGTTTTGGATTGTTTTTTGGGTTTTGTTTGTTTGTTGGATTTTTTTTTAATTTGAGTGTTACTATTTAGGGAATTTACAAGCAAAGAAAAAAAAGATCATTACTTCTTCAATACATATTTTGTCTTACTGATGCATTGCCCTGTTTTGGTATCAACAAACAAGAAAACATAGACATACACAGACCACAACATTTGAATATTTCTATTACATTTAACGCAAACAAAAACATTCCTGCAACCCACTTGAAGTTCATACAATCAACCTGTACTAACAAACTGTGAACTTGAAATACAAAATGTAAGGACACAATATTTGGCTTTAAAGTTACTTGACCATCTGCTTATGCTGAAAATAAGAAGCAGGATTCTGCTGCTTGGGGGGGAGAGTGTTGAAGGGTGGAGGAGTGAGGCAGGGAGAGCTGGATTTGCTGATGCCTCATCTTGGAGGCAAAATTTGGGTTCCCTGACTCCTCAGACAAGCCCCAGGCTGCTAATGTCATGAATGGTTTTACTGCCTTCTGGCAAAATTTCAATTTTCAAGTACATTTTGATATTTACTTAGGTAAGACAGCCTTGCTTCTCCCACCACAGTAGGAGACCCTCTATCAGTGACTGTAATAAGCTGCAGTGACTCTATCAACGAAGAGGTTGGCAGCACACATGCCCAGGTGACCTTCAATGCTCTCAGACAGCTGTTTTCTCCAAGACTTTCACAGCACAAGAATTCCCACCACTGACATATTTAGCACACTGACCCTATTCCAAAGACTGACAGATACCATAAATCCTCACAGGAACAAAGGCAACCCTCACACAAACCCTTGCATAGCACAAGCATCCTTAGGAAACCCATTCATTTATCATGAAGGTAACAGTAATCTTTTCATAATTCCTTCAAGTTCAAATAACTGTATCTTCCTATTGTCATTAGTCTGTACTATACCTAATATTAGCAAGATCCTACTAATTACATGAGTGTCCTAAAATAAATACTTTCCACCTGATCCACTTCATACATTACAGAGATCCTCGAGGGACTAGTTAAGAGAGTTTTGCCACTTAGCTACTTTTGCTCCTTGAGTAAAACTTTTAACCTCAAAAGGTTTAAAATATACAGGATTGACACTCATGAGGGAAGTAATCTTAGAAAAGCAAGAGAACTGACACAAAGGCTAGGAATTTCAGTAAGACATTATTATCATACAGTTTCTTGAACTGACTAAATTTTCACAATAAATTCTCCAAAGACATCTCTAAAGCTGTGCCAAAATTGTTACATACATTCTGTTTAGGGCACTCTGTCTGAACCCACAAGAGACCACAAAAGCTCTCCCAGGGAAGAGAACACCACTGCCAACAGGAGCTATAGGCTCTACACTCTCATACTGGGAACACAGTTGAGTCTGAAGGCAGCACAAGTTTCCCTGGGTATGTCACAGGTGACACAGATCTTCCTAGAAAGTCCCCTTTAACCCCTCCTTCTAATAAACCTACACCTGCCTTCTACTCCAGCAGAGCTATTCTCATATGTATTGATAACATAGCTATACACACATTATAGAAGATCTGTGACCAACCTGTTTCAGTTGGTATTTTGCACTGTTTAAAGTTTCTCATTCTATGAAATCATATTTGGCTTTAGGGAAATTAAGTTTCACCTTACTCTTGCAAACAGGCAAGTCTAAAAATCAATAAGCTCTGTTCAGATTCATAAAACCCGTTAACAACCAACAACACAATATGGGCCAAGTATTGCTTATTCAAGAAGCACAACAAGACTGCAAGGCAGTACACAAACTCTGACAATGCCTTAGTGCACCTTTTTCAAGCTTGCTCCAGCCAGACCCCATCTCAGTGTGCTGCCGGAGCTGCCCTTGTGCAGTACAGCCCTGTGCTCAGCCAGCAGGGTTCCTACTGTCCTTGCCTCCTGGTCATTAATCATTTCAAGTCTATATACTGTTGACATGTAACATACAGTAGGAGTATTTGACATGCTGAAATTCAGCTCAGTGTTGTGGTATCCATAAAATCCATTAAATGCACCAAACAGATGCTCCCTAATTATCACTCTCTGGTACAAGCAATGTTCCTCCTCCCTCACGCCACAATGCTGGGTAGCTTCTGCATGCTTTTAAACAAGAAAGATGTAGGCTTGAGCCACACAGCTATTCTACAAAGCACCTCTCCACACCACTCATTTCCAGGGCTATAAGCATCATCCAGTCAACCTTAAACTAAGGCAAATATAGTATTTTGAGGCATTCAGTAGTGCTTATACACCTGCTCGAAACATCACTGTTCAAACCCTCAAAAGTAACATGGGGAAATTGTGACTCCCTGATATCAGGAGCCAATTCAACACAGCGCAAATATACCAGTTAGACAGTAAAACCTAGGTCAGCTTTACATTGGACAAGAAGCACGTAATTTCACTGAAAACAACAGCACTTAGCAATACTCCTGGGACATCATTTATCAAATAATTTAGGATATTGATGAACTCTACCAAAGTTCCTTTTAGAAGAACAACCTTTTGATATTGAACAGTTCTGCAGCTACTGCTGCTGCCCTGTATTCATCATCATGAGCCACGGCCACATCACTCAGTCTTCAATTCAAGCAGCATCTCACATTTTCACTCAGCACCCACTGTCATTTTCTCATTTTCACTACAGTTGGACGATCAGAGGAACTGCGATGGGATATTGGATCTTGTCTTTTAAAAAGTCATAAAAGGAAGCACACCCCCTAAAATTCACACATCACTTGTGCATCTGTACAATGTTCATATAGCTCACAGACACACTCGAGAGAAAAAAACACACTCCTGGCTGCTATGTTTTTAGGGTTATATGAACATTCTAAACAGCACAAAAAGAATTCCAGACATCTATTAGATTAGGAGGAACTAATCAGGTCAAAAAACTAACTAACCATGCAGAAAATTGACTTTATCACTAGTTTCAATCTTGGTTTGCTGCTAGATATTTAGCTTCCCCCTCCACCCTGAAAAAAACCAAACCAAAATAGTTTCTCACGGTTACTTGGTAAAACCTTTTGCACAGTAGTTACACATGCTAAGTAATTTAAAACAGTTTTATAAGGGCTCAGAATTAGTATATTTAATTTCTATTCTCATGTGTTAGAACCTTCTGTAAGTGATATGGTTCTAACTGAGATTTCCCTATTCACTAAGCTTTTTTCTTTTGATGAACACCTCATTTTTAAAAAAATAAAGGTGTATTTGCTCATTATTACTCTAAGTTACCTTATGTCAAGACACCAACATTCTGCACATAAACAGAAACCGTGCAGAAATAATTTGAAGCTACTTGGTAGATAGCACCCTAGAAGGAATCAGCTTTATGTTCTTATAAACCATTGGATCAGATGAAAAGCACATCTGCACTGTCTCCATCAGTGGTCAAAGACAGATTCTCACTGACTGCTGGAGCCACACGTAGCTCCCTAGTCTGCAATCTCTCATGTAGTTTCTAGACGCCAGGGTTTCGTAAAACACAATTTTTCTTTGTAACAAGAATAAGAAGATCCCTTCCTCTTTTTAATTACTGTATAATTTCAAATGTCAACTTTGAATAAGATGTCACAGGGCTGAAGTAAAGATTAGAAACAAATAAAAAATGCCCAACCCAGAGACAAGAAACAAAGACAAAAAATTTCAAACTTGGACAAAAAAGGTAGTGTTAACAGATGCTTTCAGCCAAGAAGCAGTAATGGTGATGGTGCAGCTGACCATTATTATCTAGCAATACAGAAGAAATGAGGCTCAAAAAAAAAAATTATCTTTCCTATTAAACCTGGTGATGCACGTTGGAAAAACCAGACCAGTTTTAGGTCTACGTCTCTCCATTAGAGCCTTTTTCAGACAGTACGGAGATGCAGTTTGTTTTAAGGCCACTCTGGGAGTTAATGGAGATCAGAAATAGAACCTGCAGCTCTAAGTTCCTTTTCAAACCTACCCATAGACCATCTTCTCTTTCCTCACCTTCTAAATGATCTGTATTAACAGTAATTTCCTTTTATTACAGGCTCTTAGTCCTTTTGCTGTATCCTCCTGACAAACAATCCTGTTACATACTTTGCAGAAGAGAAGAGGTCTGTAGGAGAGACATGATTTGGGTGTGGGGGGCACAGGTCCATGGAGGTCCCAGACAACACAGACTAGCTTTCCAAAATTTCTTTAAGACTTATTAGATATGACCAACTAGAAAGGAGCTATACATTTTCTTAAGTACAGGATATATATTCTATTCTGCAAAAGAGATTTAAATTTTATTAATTCTGAAGTACAAGTCACAGCCATCTCTGGCCAATCACAGAATGACAGCATGTTATCAGACTCCAGTAGATTCAACATTTAGTACAAGTGAGTATTACAAACTACCTCCTATACAAGAGGAAAACCAAACAAATACACAATGTGCTATGGAACTGTATTAGTATAGGCAGGACTACAGAGCACACAACTCAGTAGCCAGGACTTTGTTACAAAGAACCTTCATAGAATACTTTCCACAAGCACTTTAGTAAAGGTGCGTAAAAAAGAACTGCATATGTAGATATTTATATTACTACATGTAGGGTAGAATTAACTGGTCTGTTAGCTGCAGAACAAATCTCCGGTTACTGCTATAATGGCAATGACAATAAGGCAGCTGATGGCAAAGAGCTGAGTAAAATAACAGCTGAGTAAAACCCTTACTGAAGGAATCATGAGTCCCTCTCACCCATCCAGCTGCAGAATCACAGAATGGGTAAGGTTGGAAGGGACCACAATGAGTCATCTTGTGCACCCTCCCTCCTCAAGCAGGGTCATCCTAGAGCACATGGCACAGAGTTGGATCCAGACAGTTCTTGACTACCTCCAGTGAGTGAGACTCCACAACCTCTCTGGGCAATCTGTTCCCATGCATGGTCACTGTCACAATAAAGCAGTTCATTCTAGCTGTTTGTTCCCCCAGAACTTGTACAAACTTGATTAAGCACAACACCTGTGTTCCTCTAAGAAGATGGTCAGTAAGTTCTAAGCTGGACAGCCCCATTTTCTGATAACCATAAACACTAACATGGTAGTCAGGTTTGTCCCATGGGACAAATGCACAGACATTGAACTTGCAATAAGAGACCCTACAAAGGTCACACAGCTTTGCAATGCATTATAACCAACCAGAATTCACAACTTACTGGAAAGAGTTTCACACTGTCTCCTCAATGAAGCATTTTTTATTTTCACTTTTTCCTGAAACGGTAGAATCAGCTCCAGGACCCCTTTGATATAGTATTTTCGTATCACCCCAGATCCAAAGGCTCTCCCAGAGGCGCAACAGGAGCAGGAGCTGCCACGAGGGACACGAGCCCTGCCCCGGGCCCTGCCCCTGCCCTGAGAGCACCAGGTTTGGGGCGGGACCGCCCTGCTCCCGCTCAGCTCCCCCGGCCCG
>NW_008653287.1:0-204 GCF_000695815.1 Acanthisitta chloris
GGTGGGTGGGGAGGGGGAGAGGAGCTGTTCAGCCCTCCCTGGAGGAAATGGGGGAACCACCGACACACCAGGGCCCCTCCTCAGCACCCAGCCTGGTTTTAAGGTCCACATGGGCTAAAGGCAGGAGTCCCACCAGCAGCACAGGCCCTGGTCGCTGCCTATCCCAGCCTTGTTCTCCTCATCTCTATGCCTGGAGAGAGGGAG
>NW_008653287.1:291-577 GCF_000695815.1 Acanthisitta chloris
GACAATGTTCCTGGCAGAGCAAGGGGGTCCCACATCCAAGGAAAAGGCAAGCAAAGGGAAGAGCCAGCCCTGCCCACCCCAGGGCTGGGCACACAGGGGGTGGGGGGGGACCCTCCATGCCCCAGGGCACACAGGTGTCATCACCAGGTGGGGGAACAGGAGAGCCCAGGGAAGGCAAGTGGCCATTCCAGTCCCTGTCACACATCTGGAGGAGGCTCCTGCCCCCAGCAGCTGGTGCTCAAAGGGAGGGCGATGGCAGACACAGGGCTTGACCACAGCACCTCCC
>NW_008653287.1:815-1065 GCF_000695815.1 Acanthisitta chloris
ACTGAGGGGGAGAGAACCAGCACAAACCAGAACAGCCTCTGTCCGTGAGGAAAGGGGTTAGAGCAGCAGACGATTCAGGCACCAGCACTTCCAAGCTGGGATGAGGCAACCTCTGACAGCTGATGCAGACGCACGGGGATCCAGTGAAAGTGCAACTTGGACATCCTCTTCCTTCTGGGAAGAGCCTGCGTGCGCCGAGGGGGCAGGGCCGGGCACCCAACCCGGCTAGGGCGCGCGGAAGGCGCTGGTG
>NW_008653288.1:0-10321 GCF_000695815.1 Acanthisitta chloris
CTGCCTGGGGTTAAACCATGACAATGGCCCTCCTCTGGACCCGCTCCAAAAGTTCCACATCTTTCCTGTGGACCTGTTCCTGCGGACCCCAGAGCTGGACACAGGTGGGGTCTCATGAGAACAGAGGGACAGAATCACCTCCCACAACTGTCTGATCACACTTTTTTGATGCAGCTCAGGATACAGTTGGCTTTCTGGGCTGCAAACACACTTTTCCAGTTCATGTCCAGCTTCTCATCCAGCAGTACCCCCAAGTCCCTTCACCAGGGCTGGCTGGTGTCAAATTATGTTTCTTCCTGAAAATTGGATTCTGCAGAATCAAAATACGTGAATTGTGCAGACACACGTGTCTCAAGTACGTGGAACAGGTATCTGACCCTTGCCCTGTCATTCTGTCCTTAGTCTGTCTGCATCTGTACCAAGTTTAGTGTATGACTGATGTGAACTCGTCAGGAATTACCCTGTGCACACCACACCTCAACGTGTTTATTTGGAATAGGACGGAAGTAAGCACCATACGCTGTTTGTATTGATTTGGGAACCACACCTTATGATTACCTTATCTTTGGGCTATGATTGTGAGGCATTCTCTGGTATTTACATTTATGCCACTGGTTATCTGTGCAGCCTGGGACAACTTATTTAAACATGCTATGGCTACATTTCTTCATCCCTAAATTGGGGGTAATTCTTTCCTCGTGAGATTGTTACGAAGCCATATTAATTAATGTTTATAAACAGAGGATATCCTGGGGTGAATGAGATAGATACATGAAAAGCATTCTTATTATTCATATTAGGACAGCACATTCTGCTTGTATGTACATAGAGAATATACACACTGGCTCAGAGTGGGTAACGTTTACCTGAACTATATGTAAGGGTGGGATTCATGTTCCTTAGTCACCTAACAAGTAGGTATCTCAGTCACTGTTCTAGGCTCTTTCTATTATTGATAGAGACAGAGAACCTCAGGCAATGACTTGTTTTATCTAAGGGTGGTAGAATACATCTTCCTTGGCAAGTGTCTATTTCTCCCCACTGGCTATGAAACCTGAAGTAGTTCACAGAAGATATGTGGGCGCACAAAGGAAAGTGAGATTAAGCACGGTCTTACCATTTTGATCAGTCAGCTGCTACTGTTTATTACTTATTCATAAGAATGATAGGGCTAAAGTATCACCTGGAAAGATGATAATACGCATTGTATCTGCCATATCCTCTAAGTCAAGTTGGACAGTCGCATAACAAAAATTATACAGCGTGTACTCATGTCTGTTATTGCACATGTGGGTTGTTATTACACTGTGCTGTTAGTGTACAGACATGGCACAGGAGAATCACCTGGAAACTCCGAGTCCTGCAGGCATGAGCTCAGGTTTCCTCACTGAATGCTCGGCAAGCCCTAGCTCCAGAAATAGAATATGCAGCAAGAATCTGTTTAAACTTAGCATCAAAGCTGAGCTCACGTTTGGAAAACAGAAAGAGGAGTAGAAAGAGGTGAAGGAGGTAGAATCACCCTGGGTACCTGTTTAAACATCAGTAAGATCAGTGAATCATTGTTATAGGTCACTATATCTATACAGGAATATTTTCTTGGCAGCCTCTACCCATAACATGGACCAAATGCCATTTTCCCTAGCCTTCACTCCCATGGCCAAAGCATTTTTCATGCAAGCATGTCAGAGTGTTTTGTACTGCCAATATTCACCTTGCCTATAAGATATTTTTATCCAAGCCTATATAGCAAGGCCTTTATGGTAAGGGCTGTGTTCCTGCTGTAAGTGATTTCTAGCATAAAAGTTCCAGAGTTTCTGGTTGCTGTGGCATTACAGATAAACCATTATTATTTGCAATTAATAGAATATCTTCCATTAATGTCCTCCTGTAATCCATAGTTGTTATACAGTGGATGTATTCCGCTCATGGATGGAATTCCATTTATACATGTATTAGGCATACAGAATATTCACATTTCAGGATATATGGCAAGCTTTTCTAACATGATTGATATTGCCACGCAAGAAAAAGCTCTGTACATTCATAGGGAATCTGAACTCAAGTGGCAGTAAAAGTTACTATAAATGCTATATATAGTTTAGTGTTGGATTCTCTAAATAAAATGGTCTTGTGATGACCATGAGGGATATTCTGGCTGTATTGTTATTACGGTTATTATTATTACTCACAATATTGCAATTCCTACACAGTAGCATAGTTGTGGTTATCATCACATCTGTACATTCAGAAATATTCCTTTACAGTTGTATCATGCATGAATTCGAGCAAGATTTGGATTATAAATGTTAACTGTTCATAAATCCTGTATGATGTACTGTGAGTTAGCATATGCTGGAAGTGTAGCTCAGGAGGTCACATTATAACCTCAGTTCTAGGATAATTTTGCATAACAAAAAATACAGCTAGGAATAAATTTCATTTTTAGATGTCATGCAAAAGCTTTTCTAGAGTTGCCAACTCATTAAATGCAATACACATGGAACAGAATACAATTTGCATCCCACCTAGCCACTTCACAAGTCACTAAATAAAACTATCTACCCTTGGAACACTGGAAGTGATATTATAACGTATTGGACACAAATATTTAGTTGTGTTGATAATATTTAATAAAACAACAACAAAGGAATGGAAAACTCATTGTCCAAGAGTACTAAAACACGAAAATAGTTGGTCAAATAACCCTCTTTAATATTAAAGTTGATTTTTCTCTAATCTTGAAAGACTCATTAATTTCAAGTGCAGAAAACATTTTCAAATGTTAAATTGGTTGATTTTCACAAACTTGAAACTCATTAACATGACTTAGATTCAGGACTGAATTAAAAAGGCAGAAATAGGATTCCATGAGAATGAAAATAAAATGTGTAAACAATTAATGTCCATCAACCTGGTATTATGAAATACAGATTTTGTTAGAAAGGCTTACTATTTGAAGATCTGAAGTCTGACCAATAAAGGTAATGGTACTAGTATATAAGATAAAGCTTCTGTAAGCACCTGAATCATTTCTGACATACCCTTAACAAATCTGGCATTACATTTCTACAAAAATACTAAAAACTTGCAAAAACTTTGGTGAATGATGTAACATCTGGAATATGCCTAACAATAACCATCAAAATAAGACTAGCCTGATTTGAAATCCAGTAAAAAATCGAGAGGTTACTAAATGAAGATGTATGATTACCTACATAGAGAAGAGATCACTGACCATTGACTGAGCTATACAGTACATCTGAGAAAGTATAAAAGCTGCAACTGGAAATTCAGACAAGAAAAAATGATGATAAAATGGCAAGTCACAAGTACTTAATTCAAAATAGAAGGGAAATGGAAACTCTTGTATGCCATAGAGATAAAAGATATGACTTTTCTTTTTCTTTGTTGCAGAAAGTTAAATGGAGGTTATTTGACAGGCAGCCAGTCTGGGCTGAAAAGAGAGCAGAGATGGTGACAGCAACCAAGGTGGATGTTTCATCTGCTTCTTGACACAATAACCAGCAGGTCTGAGGACTATGTTTTCTGTGCTGCAGCCACTGACCAGTCCTGGCCTGGTCCTGGGTTATGCATGGGCCTGCATCCCTGTAAACAGCATGAAATAGGTGTCCATAAAGACTCTACTGAATTCCTGAGTCCTGTTCATTTATACATGCAGGGAATCTGTTCCAGCTGTTTATTCATGAACTCTTGAAGCAATTCAGATTCACAGCTATTCTTCTGTGTCCATGAGCATCTCTGTACCTGTGACTTTTGGGCAGCTATTACAGTATCTGGTTCATCTGTCATTTGGTCATACTCTAATAATTCCTCTAACAGAGAGATCCTCTTCCAATGTCAGGCTTCCCAAGTTTTGGGTTTAAGCACACTGCTCCATTACATAGATAAGACATAAAATTTTGAGACAAGACCTGAAGCAAAATAAAGATTTGTGGCTAGATGCAGAGTTGATAAAACATGCACACAGACTAAATGTGCATATTTTATGCGCCTACTCATATGCAATAGCTGTCTTTAAAAAAACTCAACACTTTAAGGTGTCAGCTTTCCTTTTGGGAGTCCATTTAGCTGCCACGTAGAGCTGTGACTCTTACCTTAGGGACAGGTGACTTCATTCCCACCAGACCTTTATAATCCTGGTAAAATCTTCCTGAGTATTAATTGCCTCTTGCGCTAAGAATGGATGGCTCAGAGGCTAACACCGAGCCCAGCGCCACAACACCCTGTAATGGGCAGCACAAATCCCAGCAGGAAGCACAGTATGCCTGCACAGCAACATTCCCTGGGGATTTCCCTGCCTGTCCCCAGGCAGGAGAGATGGATGCATGGCAATTTGGGCTGAGTGTGGACAGGAGGTTGTAGAAGACAAGGTCCTTTACAAGGTTATGACTGTTTTTCTGATTTCAACAACTAAATACTCATATGTTGTATTGTCTTTTTCTGCTCTTGCTTTCTTCTCTTAAAACACCATTGTGTTATACACACACATACATACACACTACTACTACAAACTATTCTGCTCAGAACCTTGCCAACTAAAAACTTTGGAGCAGTCACTGCATGAAAGCCTATGAGAAAACTGTCATGTTTTGTAAGAAATTTGAAATTCACAGTGTAAGAAATGTTATGTTTTCTATGTTTTCTTGCCTGCAACTACCTAGTGGATCTTTGGGTTCTTTCCAAGTAGGGTCCTGAGGCTCTTGCCCTAATTGATCATGCCTGAATATGGCACTGGAAAGACCAGTGAACCATGGAGTTATACCAGTAAGTGGCCAAGACTTAGCTAACTTAAGGGAGATCCCAAAGTTTTTGCTCTATTCCATTCCAAAGAGCTGGCAATGGCATCACTTTTCTCTAGGCTTGATTTCACCATACATAAAATGAAGTTAATAATGCCAGCTTATCTCAGTAGGGCTATATGGCTACCGTTTATAAAATATATAACCCCATGGCAAATATTTCCACATGATCTTCTGAGGCTAAGAGAACACGAGCCTATAATGAGGACTGGCATTCAGGCCATCTGTCAAGAGCATACAAGTCTACAGAATATCCCCCTGGCAGAGTGAAAGGTGGAGCGTGCACCGGGTTGCACCGGTTCAGAGGCCCAGAGGCTAACACAGCCTTCACCTAACTCCTTTACCACAGTTTTGTCCTTCACACACCACACAGATAAAGGGTATGGCCAACACCATCATTACCACCCATATTCACAGAGTTACAGCTGGAGACACCAGAATACCACATATCTTGCATAATCCAAACCCTTCCACCTAACTCTATTGCTATAAGCGGCTTCTGCAGGGGACTATGCCCTACATTTCAGGCCATTACTAGCGCAGAAGCAAAGGTGCAAGATCATCCCTACAAACAGCTCCACGCCTTTGGGAGGCTGACACACCCAGTGAAGTGGGTGCAGTAGCAGTGACACACACCTCTGGAAAAGGTTGGATTTGGTAGTTAGCGACGTGCTGCAGATCTGACTATACATGTTGCTGTCATTTCAACACAGTGCCCTCAAAACATCAGCTGGTAGTTTAGCATCGCCTTTCTCCAGCATGTACACATATGTAGCCCTCATTGCAAAAGTGTGCTTGCCACACCTCACAAATGATAGATGCTGTGACAGATATCACTGCAGATAAAAATCTTAGCTGTGTAAAAGTATGAGAAACCGTGTAAGAAAAGTATCAGTAAGGCAGAACGAGATAGTATATATACAGGGTTTTATCATCCTTGAGACATTCATTTTTAAAAGGAAGCTGTAACACAGGTGAAGCTATGAACGTGTGTGTACCTGCTGGGTATACAACACATATACTGCATATATGCATTGGTTTCTTGGTTGGTGACATGTCCCACAGAGGAATTAATTATAAATTAATCTCTCAGAGTGGGGCTGGGAAGCACTGGATTAATGGCTCCTCTTCTGGACCAGTACAGAACAGCAGCAGTTTAAGCTGGAGGCAGCCCAGCACTGCAGGCCAACACTTCCAGTCACTGTCCAGGTTGCAGTAAATGAGGTTAGTTCTACAGTTTAAAACCTGTGAACATAATGATCTGGAGTCAAACCATAGTTATATTTACTTGGGAATAAAGCCTGATGTGGCATGGGACAAAACAGTCCACTATTTCCCTGGTCTTCTTGGGACCAAATTTTTATGTAGAAAGATGAAGAAGAAATGTCAATATGTACAGAGTCCTGTGCAAACAAAAGTTGCATTTACTACACTAGGAATGTTGGGTCTGGCCCATGAGTATTTAAACCAGGATATAAAACATACTTTAATTCTGATATTTCAGATAGAGCCACAGCAAAAATAGTTGATGTTCAAAATGTGCAGTTGGCAGAAGTCAAATTTGGTGCTGGTGCTGGCAGATGCAAGTGAGATGAAACCCGGTGGGAACTTGCATCAAAAGGCAAGTTTTGGCCAAAGCCTGCACTGAGAATCAATATTTTCTGATGCATCATTCCAGTATATTTGGTTCAGAAAAGAAATATTTAGATGCAGTTAAATGTATGAAAGGACAGATGGCATCTAGCAGACGGTTTAGAAGACAAAGAGCAGGATCTGTTTCAGATCCTATAGAAGACTCCCTGTGCAAAAGCTGTGTAATTCCCTGTGTGTTACCCCACCTCAAATTATGGAGTTAACAATATGTTACGTAATAAACAAAAAAAATTAGTTAGTGCTGAAAGACACATTGTTGGGTTTAATGTTACTATTTTTTATAACAGCTTCTTTTAAGCTTGTATTGTATAAAGCTGCCTTAAATCAGCCCCTGTATTGAAGCAGATAGCAGTTGTACTATTGCATATGAATACACTTGAGCTTGTATTTGTTGATTCCAAGATCAAACAAGCTACTTTTGGTTCAGCTAGCAGCCTTTATAAAGCATATCAACTTGAAAGCTTTAATGCAAGAGCATATCAATTTGACAGGCTGTGCAAGAAAATCCCTGCAAATTAATGTGGTAATTTATTTCATCATTTTCCCTCTTAAAACATTGATGGAATCAAAGAAAAAAATGTTCAATAGTAAGAGTAATCAAAACATATTTCTAAAGTTAAGTTATTTTGAACATTTGAATTTGGTCATGCTTAACACATAGAATATTTTATATTCCTTCTGTGCTGGTAAGTGAATAGGTTGTCCCTTACCACATGGTGTAACATTTAGATCTTCTGTCAAATATAGTGGTTCGAGGACTTTTATGCTTTCCCATCAGAAAGCTCCTGATTGTGGTGGTTCTCTTTGTAGCAAGGCAGAGTTCTTTTACTGCTGTTTTGGTCTTTTGGTGAGCTGCCTGGAGGGATCACTGGTGGCAGAAAAGCTCTGACAAGGCTGTACAAAGCTCTGACTGCTTTCTTCCTACTACACTTCAGAAATATTACCAAACATGCATGTATTACATTTTCCCTTTACAACAATTTCATTGCTAACCTGAAGCAAAACCTGAATGGGAATACTTTCAACTAGTGCAGAAGCATCTGCTGATTCATCAGGCATTATGGTAGAATATGCTTCACTGAAATTCATTAATAAATGCATTTTTGTGAGCACTACTAAAGGCACTGGTCATCTGGATTTTTAACATTTCTATCACAATTGTGTCATGAAGAATCAGAAAATGGCTTGAAACAGTTCTGAAATGAAATATCATTGGGGTTTTTTACAAAAGAGGTCTGGAAGAAATATGAGCAATTTGTATCTTGAATGGGAACTGGGAGGAGATCTTCCTTGAGGTAGGCTGTCCCACAGCTTCCTGTTACCTTCTGCACCTTCCTGAAGCACGCAGACTTGCCTGCTGCCAGCACAAGCACCCTGGAGCATTGGCCAAATGGCCAGAGCACAGCTGAGAGTTCATGTGTGTGTTCCTCTGGGTTTAGCTGCCGTAGGTCTGCCTTTTCCTGGCTGAGATTTGCCCATCTGAGATGTCCAGGTTTAAGGAACATGGAGATTACCAAATAGAAGATGACAACACTGGCTAACTAATGATATTTAAAAAATCATCTTTTCCTGACTACCATGCTGCAGATTTCCTTGGAGGATGCTTTGATTCTATGCCTTCGGATGCCTTCCTCTTTCTACTCTCTTCAAGTAGAAGACATAGGCCTCAGCATTCTTAGAACCAGCACAGATGTAGGAAACTAGCTGGAACGTGTTTGGAAGCCCCCAGATGCAGACCTAATTTTAAAAGCATGCCCAGGCTGAAAGTTAAACTAATGAAAAAAGCTTGTCATAAATTTCAGCACATTTTTAGAGCCAGTCTCAAAGCACGAAAGAAGTTACTCTGGTTAGTTTGTTCATCTTCTCCCTGTTGTCCAAGCTCTGCACCTCAGTTGTGGCTCTTCTCAAGACTTAATTGCTCTGTAAAATTATCTATGTACAATCATATTGCCAATATAAAAGAATTAACTGCAATCAAGAAAAGTCATCTCATCCAAAATAGATGAAACGGTACATTGGGTTGTATAAACATTTTATAAACGTTAATTAATGGTGTTAATTGTGCAGAAAAGGCTTCCACAGGATAAATAATCATTTTAATAAAGAAGCATATCTAGGCTATAATAAAAATAATTATTAATATGAATATGTATTCATATTGCTAATGTGTCTTGTTCCTTTGTGTTCTTTGGTCGACTGTGGATCTTCACTCCTTGTGTTGGTGGCACTCTCTTTAGTCCACATCTTGCCCAACAGGGCAGGGAAGTGTGATCCTTTGCCATGCTGATTCATTCAGTAGCCTGTTCTGTTTCAAGCATGTGGCCAATGCAAATGGCCATATACCAATTTGAGAATTATGACTCATTCTTCTGGTTTCCTTTTGATTAAAATGATAATGTTAAAAAAAGTTCTGAAGCTGTGCTTTAGACCATGCTAACCACATATCAAGATTCTAAATGCCCAATGATACACTGCAGTGGTTTCACCTAAAGAAGGCACAGGAACCACAGCTAACACTACACTGTCTGCAACTTGGGAAGCAGGTTGATGTTCACCTTGCCCTATCCAGTGATAGATGCATTTCAGAGCTCTCACCAGACCTTCTGCTGTGATCAGTGCCATCAAAATAAAATGCAATTCAAGTCAGTGTAATTCATGCAGAGTTTTGATTGACTCTTCTCATATGAGATAATTAGCAGCTGACCATACACTCGCATGTGGTAACCATGCTTTGCTCCAACTTTCAGGTGATATTGGGATCAGTTTGACTTCCCTGTCCATCCAGGCCTGCAGGGTTTGACATAGCTCCTCTTCCTTTTCCCAGTGTAGGTGATCCCTACTCCCAATCATCTCACAGTGAAGTAACCACTGATGGCCAGTGTGCCTCTCCTGTCCACAGGGCTGGGGTCCCAGCAGCCAGGGCAGGCCAGGAGCTAAGTGGAGGGTGACTCACTCAGGAGGAGGAGTGTGAGCTGTGCTCATCAAGACCAAGTGACAACAAGTGGCAGAGGTGCTGGTGCACCTGAGAAGCGAAAGGTAGATACCATCTGATCTGCTGTCTGCTAAGAGGAAAGCTCACAACTCGGGTGGAGCAGCTCCCCTCCTGCCCCTCAGTGACGAAACCGATCCTGAGGGTGTCATGTAGCCATCTGCACTATGCAGGTCGTGAGAGAGGGAGGGAGAGAGACAAGTTGGCAGAAGAGATAAGAAATGAAGGATGTGAGGAGCAGCTGGTGCACTTACAGCAGGCAGGGGTTTGCTGGCTCTGAAATGTGGGGTGCAGAATGGGTGCTCCTTCTCCTGCAGCCCCCAGCAATGCTCTGGGCAGGTGAATCTCTCTGCACCATGAAATGACCATAAAGGCATTGGTCGGGGAGACAAAGGGAGGGTGTGCAAGAGGCACCTCGGTGACGCCTGGAGGAGGCTGGTCAGGGAAGTGCCACCAGCCACCGCCGGTGGGGCAGGGAGGTAATGAGGTCCCAAAGCAGTTGCTGGTGTTATCTGTGCTGGGAAGGGGAAGGATTTTAGCAGAGGCTCCTTGCAGCAGCAGAAGAGCCAAACACCTCTGTACGCACAGACACGCGAGCGCCTGTCCATCACGGAGGAGCGAGAGGGGGAGGAGAGAAGAAAAATCCAAACTGCTACAAAGAGAAAAGGAAGGAAGGCAACGAGAGTTGAGTGAAACATTTATTTTCCCCATCTGGTTTAAAAAAAAAAAAAAAAAGAGAGAGAAAAAAAAAAGACAAACATCAAAAACAAAGCAACAGCAAAAAAAAAACCTATTTAAAAATAAAAAGCAAATTAAGATTTTGCCACGCCGGACGCGCTGCGAGGGAGGAGCGAGCTCC
>NW_008653289.1:0-3913 GCF_000695815.1 Acanthisitta chloris
AATATTGGTTCACTGTGTCCGCCCGTGGCACAGCTTCACTGCCCAGTGCAGTGATCGATATTGGTTCACCGTGTCCGCCCGGGGCAAAGCTTCACTGCCCAGTAGTGATCAATATTGGTTCACTGTGTCCGCCCGTGGCACAGCTTCACTGCCCAGTGCAGTGATCGATATTGGTTCACCGTGTCCGCCCGGGGCAAAGCTTCACTGCCCAGTAGTGATCAATATTGGTTCACTGTGTCCGCCCGTGGCACAGCTTCACTGCCCAGTGCAGTGATCGATATTGGTTCACCGTGTCCGCCCGGGGCAAAGCTTCACTGCCCAGTAGTGATCGATATCGGCTCCCAGTGCCCACCTAGGTCATATCTTCTCTGCCCGGAGCCCAGGGCAGTGCTCACTGTCTGCTCCCCATGCCCACCTAGGTCGGCTCACGGGGCTCGTGGAGCGTTGATGCTGAGCCTTGTTGTGGCAATGTCTGTCAGGATCTGCACAGGTGTCAGAGGATGGGTCAGGCTCTGTTTGGTGGTGCCTGGCAATACCACAAGGCAACAGGCAGAAACTCACAGAGTCACAGATTCTCCTGAGCTGGAAGGGACCCACAATGATCAAAATCCAATTCCTGGAAGGGCATGTTCCACCTGAATATGAGGAAGAACTTTACTGTGCAGTGAGTGACCAAGTACTGGAACAGGTTGCCCAGAGAGAGTGTGGAGACATCCCAGAACCATCTGGACACAGTCCTGTGCTGTGTGCTCTGGGGTGACTGTGCTTGAGTGGGGAGATTGGACTATATGACCCACTGTTGTCCCTTCCAATCGGACCCATCCTGTGATTCTGTGCCCCTATGAGCCAGATGTTGTCACCAGGGTCACCATGACCGTGCTTGAGTGGGGAGGTTGGACTATATGACCCACTGTTGTCCCTTCCAATCTGACCCATCCTGTGATTCTGTGCCCCCGTGAGCCAGATGTTGTCACCAGGGTCACCCCATCCCTGGGCTGGGGTTGAACACCCCCAATGCTGTGTACCTCCACTCAACACGTACTCCATGACCAGTTCCAGTGCTCCCACAGTCGGTGTGAGGGACAATGAACCCGCAGAGCTTCATCTCCACAGCACCAGCAGTGCCTGGCTCACACCTGGGCACCACCAGCACCCAGCCTGGCTACCAACACCTGGACACAGACCCTGGGCACACAAACCCTGTGTGCCCTCTGCAGCCCCTCGGTCCTGTTCTCATCCCACCGAGGCATCAGTGGGTGCACCTCTGGATTCGGTGGCTGCTCCCGGGAGGTTTGGGGGGTCTCGGTCCTGGGGCATCATCCATGCTGTTCATGCACTGCCACCTCGTGGTCCTGGCCCTGGCCGGGAGGGGACACATGTGCCCAGCTCTCCTGGCTACAGCAGGCTCGGGGTGGGCCAGGAGCAGGCACTGTGCCCCCGACACAGCCCTGCAGCCCACAGCAGGGCTGGCAGCGGGCAGCAAACCCAGCCTGCCCCGTCGGTGTGGGGCACAGGAGAGAACACTCCTTCTCCTCCTGGGTGAGGATCTGCAGCTCAGCGGAGCCCGCGAGCTGGGCAAGCTGGTGCTGGTGCTTGCAGTGCCTGCAGTCCTGGGCCAGTCTCAGCTTCCCTGGGTGGCCTGCAGCGAGGCTGGGCAGCAGCCAGGTCCTGCTGCAGGCGAGTCTGACTGCCTGGGGAAGGCAGAGGGAGCTGCATCATCCCTGCTTCTCAAAGCATCCCTGCTGCTCAGAACATCCCTGCTGCTCAGAGCATCCCTGTTTCTCAGGACATCCCTGCTTCTCAGAGCATCCCTGTTTCTCAGAACATCCCTGTTTCTCAGAACATCCCTGGTTCTCAGAGCATCCCTGTTTCTCAGAATATCCCTGTTTCTCAGAGCATCCCTGCTGCTCAGAGGAACGCAGGGCACGGCTTCTGCTGGCTGCAGGAACTGGTGCCAGTGGCAGGTGGAAGGAGATTCCCATGGAGCAGCGAGGCTGAACCACCCTGCCTGTTGCTGCTGGCATGTCAGCAAGGCTATAAAGCTATTAGAGTGCCCCAAGGCCACTACAAAGATGGTGCAGGGTTTAGAGGGGTCATATGAGAAGAGACTTTGTAAGTCCAGAGAAGAGGAGCCTGAACGAAGACTCCATCTGAGTCTGCATCTTCCCCATGAGAGGCAGTGCAGGAGCAGGCACTGATCTCTGGCAACCAGTGACAGGACCTAAGGGAATGGCATGAAGCTGTGTCAGGAGAGGGTTAGGCTGGATAGTATGAACAAGTTCTTCCCCCAGAGGGTGGCTGAGCACTGGAACAGCTCCCCCGGGCCATGGGCACAGCCTCAAGGAGAGTTTGGCCAATGCTCTCAGGCACAGGGTGGGATTGTTGGGGTGTCCTGTGCAGGGCAAGAGTTGCACTCAATGATCCTTGTGGGTCCCTTCCAGCTCAGGATGTTCTCTGATTCCACGATCTGTGCAAACGGCTCAAGCTCTGAGCAGGGATGACAGGGATGCTGCCAGCCGGGAAACTGGTGCCTGAATCGCGGTGGCCGCTGGCAGTGCTGTCCCTGTCTGCCCAGGGCCACAGGCTCCGGGGAGCTCAATTAGGAGCGTCTGCTCAGACAAAGTCCAGGCCCAGCACAGGTCTCTCCAACAATAGTTCCCACTGCAATTTGCATTTATAAGAGTATTGCCATGGCAGCAGAAATTTGCATATTAATAGAAGCCAGTCTTAATTGTTGAGCTTCTCCTAATGTCTGGGAGCAGAAAGGAGCCTGCTGTGATTCACCAAGCTGCAACTGCCACTGCTGGGGGCCCTGCCTTCCCAGCCAAGTTCCTTAAAACTCTTCCTCTTGCTCCCTCTGCCAGTCCCACTCTGGCACAGCTCCCAAGACAGTATTCATTTAGGAGTGAAATCCTAGGCTCCTGTCCTGCCTCTGGGATCCATCTGCACATGCAGGGCTAGTGCTGTACACAGGACATTTTCTGTGTGCCCAGGATTGCCCACACTTCCCTCCAGGCACCCCAAATCCCAGCCCTGCTGACTGTGGGCAGAAGCCCTAGTGGAGTAGGCAGCAGTGGCACACACGGGGGTATCAGCTGAAACGATCCTGTTGGAGGTACTTCCAGCCTGGCCAGCAGTGCTGGCATAGTTTAGCTTGGAGGAGGCACTGATCTCTGTTCTGTCTCTGGCTGGGATGAGTGGTTGGAGTGGCCAGGGAAGGATTTGCTGTTTCTCTGTGCCTGAGATGAGGTGTCTCCCTCCTCCTCAGCACAGGTCACTCCTGGATCCCTCTGGCAGCCTAGCCCTGCTCATCCCCCTTGGACCACTCTCCCAGCATCCAGCTTCCCAAGCATCCAGGGGGAGGCCTGGGCTCCTGTTGCAGTGTCAGTCAGAGCCCTGTGGCCCCACCAGGAGCATCCCAGCCGTGAGCATGACTCCCTGCCTGGGTGGCAGTGGAGGCTCAGCGTGTCCCCTTGCCATCTCCAGCCCCTGCAGAGGATCCTCCCTGAGGATGTGCTTCCCAGGCTCCAGGCCAGCACGGTTCCCTCCTTCCCTGCGCTGAGCTGCAGCGTGGGAGGCTCAGCCTGCGCTGGGGCTGGTCCTTCGCCACTGGATGGCACACGAGCCCCGGCAGAGGAGCCTGGGTGGTCCTGGGGTGCTGAGCAAACCCCTGTCAGCTCCGGGCTGGGCTGTCGGGGGGGTGCCAGGAGGAGCTGGGCTCCCAGCCCCGCAGGTCTGCCCCCTCCTCGCTGCCCTCGGGAGTGTTGGCAGCTGGAGCAGTGTGGGACTCTGACCTTGGCTGCAAAACACCTGCCCCATCTCTGGCTGGGTGGTTGGTTTCTCCTCGGGAGCACCCAAGGTTCTTCCCGACCAGCACTCCCACCAGATAAGGGAAGCTCACCTCCCTGCTCCT
>NW_008653289.1:4362-5168 GCF_000695815.1 Acanthisitta chloris
AGGGTGCCTCTGCTGCCCTTACCCCCTTTGTCCCCCCCCAGCCACTGTGTCAACAGGAGCTGGGAGAGGAAATGGGGGCTAAGGAGATGCCAAGACCCCCGCTGCTAAAGGAAAGATAAGGAGGGAGGGGGCATTCACTGGCTGTCCAGGGGTGGCGGATGCAGGAGGTTCCCCTGTGGCGCAGGGAGGGACAGTATTGTCTCCCCAGACAGCCTGCCATGTACCACGCTGAGTGTGGGCAGTGACTGGGGATCCATGGGATGCTCAGGTGGTGGTCGAGGCTCTGAAAAAGATGCAAGTGATTTGCCTGAGAAACCTTGGAGAGAACTCCCTCCCTCACAGACCCTCCTGATGCTCAAGGAGGGAGGCTGATCCAGGGGCTGGGGCCTGGCTGGGGCTTGGTGGAGTGTCCTTATCTCCTTCAGCCCATTCCCAGGGTGTCTGCTCCATCCCATCCCCGAGGATGCAAGTGGGCTATCCTGGCTGTGTGTGCCCATGGCCTCAATATCCCAACCATTGTGCTTGGTTGGGAGGAAGGGTCAAGTGCCAGGGCACTGGTGGCACTGCTGCCCGTTCCAAGCACCCCCACGATGCAGGACTCTGTCACACATCTGTGCCAGGAGCAGGACACTGACCTTCCCACAGCCACCCTGCCAACAACCGGCCCTTCAAAGGGATGGCAAAGTCCAAGGAGCAGCAGCCACGGGCCTGGCCAGGGCTCACAGGTCTTGCTCAGAGCACACATGGAGATATGCCACTGGCACAGCCTCCTCCCGAGCCCCGGGTCTGTGTGTTTGGTGGCCACT
>NW_008653289.1:5187-10015 GCF_000695815.1 Acanthisitta chloris
TGGGCTGGGGCCGTGTCTGTGTCCTGTACCTCTCCAAATGCAGTGTCTGCACGTCCTCTGAGACCCAATGCCCAGCTGGGAGTCAGAGCCAAGCCCCAATGGTGCCAGCCATGTGTGCTGGAGTTGGGCACTGGCACCTCATCCAGCGCTGCAGCCAGGAGACACAGAGCTGAGGGTTTGCAATCGTGTTTGCTCATAGTCATGAAGCAACAGCAAAAGCCCCAAACACTCCAGCAGCCTTCAGTCTGCCCTGAATCCACACCCTCCCAGTCATCGAGTGCTTCCCAGGAACAGTAAGGAGATATCCAGGCCTGTTTTTCCAGGGAAATCACTGCAACACAATAGCATCTCCAGCTGGAGCCTGGCTTGGCTCTGCTGACATGTGGCCAACACCTACAGCCCTTCCTCTCCCTTTCCTAGCGGCAGTTTGTTTTGTTTCCTTCAACATTTATAGGTCAGCTGGAGTCAAGAGAGCTAATGAGCTGGAGCATGGCCCCAGGCACTTCCCAGGCCCAGGGATGGGGATGGGATGGGATGGGAATGGGTTTGACTGGATGCTCCTGCAGCACACAGCTGAGTCGGGAATGCCCTCATTGCAAGGGCAGTGCAGGCCCAGCTCAGACTGTGAAAAGACTCAGACTATGAGCAAAAAAGCAGTTTAATATTTATTTCAGCATGGAAACCAAATACTGTGATAAATGAAACAATGAAATAGAGCTGTTATTTGATAACCTTTAAGCTATATTTAAAGTAAATGGAAATTAATCTTCTTAAAAATCTGATTTTATTCACATTTACATTCTCACCACCACACCAGATCAAAGGATTTCCCAGGGAAATTTATTTGAGGAACATTTCTGGGACATGCACCTGTGATGTTGCATTATTTGGGGCACTCAGACTGTGAGACTAGTCACAACTCTTCCTTGTCACCACCTAGTATTACTTCCAGCATTGGGATTGGAACCACCCTGCAGATTTGTTCTCTGGTGTGGAAAAATCCAGATCCAGGAGAAGGAGATCGTGACTTGCCCACCATTCTCCAGCAGAGCACCACGATGGTGAGCTTGGGGAGGTGTCATGCCAAAGGTTCCACAAAGCCACCTCCTGCTCCCTTGCTGCTGGCAGGTCCTGGTCAGAGGATGCAGGGATCAGGCTCAGGAGCTGCAGTCACACAGCTGAGCTAGCCCTGGGCCTTCGCCTGCCACCTGTGTGCCCAGCAGCAGCAGGAGCAGTGTCCTGCCCAGCACCTCCCAGCGCTGCTGCAGCCAGGAGCTCCCAGAGCCAGTGTGGAATCCAAAGAGCACACCAACGTCAGAGCCAGGGCAAAGTCTGGCAGGGCATGGAGAGGTGTGAAAGGCAAAGCAGTGTCACATGTGCCTGATACACCTGACTGCCGGCCCAGGACTGTCACCCACACCTCCTGCCTGGCGCTCTGCACCGGCGACGCGCGCGGGCAGGAGGAGAGCAGGGCCAGGACGGGGATGTCCCTCACCGTGCGTGACTCCGGGAGAAGGCACAGAAGCAGGGAGAAGCATCCCTGCCTGTGGCTATGGGGCACCTGGGACACACTGTGTGGTGTGTCCTGAGAGCATCCCAGTGTCCAGGCGCTGCCCTGGGATGACCACGTCAGCCTCTGGTGGGGCGCGGGGCCGAGCGGGTGCGTGTGAGGGTGCCCCAGCCAGGGCATCGTCTTTCATGGGGCTTTGTCCACACCATCACTAATAATATCAAGGTGTTCTGCCAAGTTCCTTCCAGCAAACCTATGACTTCATTCAAAGTGACAGGGGACCTGATTTATTATACTAACGAGCCGTTGATAAATAAACATGACCTGAGAGAATCCCAATCCCACAATTCCATTCTTGTTCGGCTCCTTGGGGGAGATGAAAGGTTTCCTACAATTTCCCAGTGCTACCCAGAATCTCCCCTACTTGATCTGCCAAAGCTTTCTCCTGCTGTCGAGCCTGGCATTTGATTGAATTGACAGAAGCAGCTTATTAATTGTACTAATGAGGAGCTCAGCAATATGGAGCAGTGGAGAGAGTCCAGTGTGGCTAATAAAATGCTCAAAGCTGAGCAGAGCAGAAGGTCACCGTGTTGCCAGGCTACTGGTTAAGCTGCCTGGAAAACGAATATGTGAACCAGTAGGTGACTCTGGGAAAAATATTGCTCCAGAACTCACATAATTAATAGGACAGTGATGCTTTATTTTCTTAGGAAGAATATAGAGCAGGGAGGGAGAGCACAGGCGTTGCAGCCGGCTCTGCTCCCGGCAGCAGGAGGGGTGGCTGGGGGCTGTGCTCTGGTTGGGGTAACAGGGTCTCCTCCTCTCCTGGCCTTTTCCCAGCAGCTCCCTTGGAGCAGCCATTCACTCACTGGTCCCAGACACGCAGGAGCACAGATCCAGGCTGGGGGAGAGGTGTGAAGGTGGTGTCCATGCACTGAGGGCTTCAGTGTGGCCCGAGGGGAGATTTCAGATACCTTCTAACAATAAGGGAACTGCCCCGTGTTTGACCTGAGTTAGTTCTCCAAATACCACTGCAGGGAGAGATAAACAAGACTGATTAGAGCTAAGAGAAACCGTAAATTTGGCAAGGGGATGTTCTCTGGATCTCTGATCTCTTGAGACAGTAATTCCCACTGGGAGTTTACCACATAGCCCCCAAGGGTTTATAGCAATAAACAGGAATATTTTTTGCTCCACTAGGAAGGAAAAAGGAAAAGAAAATGATAAACAGTGATCTTAATCTCTTTCTTTGCAATCAGTTTTAGAGCCCCCATTCAAGTTCTTCAAATTGCACCTCACCAGGGGAGCTCATTCTCATACCAGACCGTTATCTGAGCAAAGCTCTGGAGCGCAAGCCTCTGCCTAAAGCAAACACTGGAAAAAGGTCATTAATCTTTCAGGCTCGTGTGGGACTTGCAGCCGTGGCACTGGGAGCTCCCACGTGCCCCCCTTCCCAGTACCAGTGCTGCGTGCGAGGCTGTCCACACTGGGAGTGTCACTAGGGAGAGATCTCCAGGGGCCTGGATTGTCCCCCCATCACTGAACTTCAGGCCACCACACTCTGTGCTGGGCACTGATGTTTTTCCCACTCCATCAGCAGGAGCAGCCTTGCCACTCCCCATCCCAGGTGGGCTGGGATTGCCTTTGGGAGAGATGTGTTGGTGCAGCTGCTGTGGCTAAGTGACCAGTGCTGAGCAACAGGAAAGACACTCAGACAGCTCAGTGAGAAGGTCCTTTCCAAAACCCACCACACTTATGTCAGGGGAATGAGGCAACATGACAGAAACGGCTTTGCCTGCAGATGGGATCAAGGAGGATTTATCCATCTAAACACAGAGGCCTGTGGGGCACCACGGGATCACTGGAGACTCTCCGACTGCCGTGGGTGTCCCTGGCTGTGTGGGGCTGGATCCTGGCCCTGTTCCTGGCTGTGCACTGGCTCTTGGGGAGGTGCTGGTTGCTACCACCCTTTCCTGGTGGGCAGAGGGTGCCCCAGCCCCATGTCCCTGAGGAACTGGGAGCACATGCCCTGGCAGCAGGGCACAGGCATCGCCTGCAAGGTGGTGGGGTGGGAGCTGGGACGGAAGGGCAGGCAGGAGGCAGGGAGGAAGGACAGACACTCTCCATGCCGTGCCTCACCCCTGGGGCTGCTGAACAATGGCAGGGAAGGCGGCAGGGAGCAGGGAAGTGCGGGGGGAATGACAGGACGCGCTCCAGTCGCCTGTGCCCTGACCCTGACAGAGCCCAGCAGGCTTCCTCCTGCTGGCACTTGCCTCCTGCCACAGTCCCATCCTTGGCCCCACATGTCCCTGCCCCAAACTCTGCTCTCCCAGCCAGCCATGTGGCCCTTCCCTCCCAAAGCTTTTGTTTCCCTCCTCTGGAGGCCAATGGATCTGAGGCTCAGGTTTCCAAGGTGGAAAAGCAATTTCTTCCCCTGCAAATTGCCCCTGTTTTGTTTTGTTTCCTGACTCTGCTTGTTCAACCTGGATGCTCAGGGCTGCTGCTGCTGGGGCAGCTCACAGGTACTGTGGTGGCTCCTGCTGGGTCTCAGGACCACCCTGGAAATCGTGAGCCCCCCATGAGCTCTGCCCATGCCTCGGATGTGGGAGCTGGGTGCCTCTCTCGGGAGCTGCCTGTGCTCCTAGGCTCAGCAAACTGGCCAAGCATGAAGCTGCAGCTCAGAGCAGCCCCCCGTGCCAGAGGGTGTGTGGGCAGCATGGGAGAAGGGCCAGAGTTAGGGTTTGGGGCTCCAGCATCCAGCTGGGATGCAGCTCCCATTCCCAGCATAGCCTCAGGCCTGGCTCAGGTGGGATTCTGCTCTTTTTCAGGCAGAAACAGGTGTTAGAATCCTCTGTTCACTCCAGGGATCCATTCCTGTGGTCACAGCCTCTGACACTTCACCGAGGCCCATGTGGCATTAGGGATGTGCAGAGGTGCAGACTCTGCTCCAGACAGGCTGGTCCATGGATTCTGCCCCACCAGCAAGTGGGAATTTCAGCTCTATTGTCTGCAGCTGAGGGGAAATTCAAGGTTTCTCGGTGTGAAGGCTTTGTCAGCACTGCTGCAGCCCACTGCCCTGCTGCCTGGGGGCTCCCAGACAGGGCAGACCACCCTACACCATCCTGCCCTCACCCCCACTCCCCCCACCCTGAGGACACTGAGAGCCTCCCTTCTAATTCCCCTCGGCCTGGCTCCTCTCGCCAACTTGAAATTCACTTGGGAAAAAAATACTTAGACTAACAAAAACAACCCTGGCGTTTGGCCAGCGATTCAAAGGCTCCAAAACCAAGCCGAAATTTGCAGCTGGCCACCCTCCCT
>NW_008653289.1:10144-15589 GCF_000695815.1 Acanthisitta chloris
CTGGTGTCTGAACACCTGCCAGGGCCAGGAGCGCGCCGAACCGGCCGCGGGCATCGTGCGTGCCCTGGCACCGCTGCCCGGGCTGCTGAGTGCGGGTGTACCTGTGCCCCAGGCTTTATTCTCACAGAAAGGGATATGCTGGCTGCAGGGAACAGCTGCCAGGACAGGGAAAAATGCCTTGGAATAAAATGTTTGCAAACAACAGTGTTGCTGTGGGAGGCAGGGTGCATGGCGAGGCTCTCCGGGTTCAACGCGGTGTTGTTCTTTGCTCCTGCATCCCGTGGAGCCCATGGGTAGTCGGGTTGGCTCCCTCCCCAACTTGAGTAGGTTGGC
Source organism: Acanthisitta chloris (assembly GCF_000695815.1). Classification (NCBI taxonomy): domain Eukaryota; kingdom Metazoa; phylum Chordata; class Aves; order Passeriformes; family Acanthisittidae; genus Acanthisitta; species Acanthisitta chloris. Next base: position 10,478 of record NW_008653289.1, read on the forward strand.
ATCGCCACCTGAGCCAGCTGAGCAGCGGCTTAGCTGGGTCTGGTGCTGTCAGGGAGGTGAGGGAGCAGAGGCTGGCTGAGCAGGGGGTCAGCACGGTGCTGGGGAGTGCGTAACCGGGCGAGAAAACACAACAGAGCCTGGCAGAGGGTCGGGGCTCCCACAGGGAAATACAAACTTTGATAATCTTAAATGACACCAGGGCAGAGAGGTGCAGGGGGGCAGAGGAGCTGAGCAGGAGGCTGCAGCCCCCTGGCCTCCCCATGCCCGGGAAGGGGTGTCATGTGGAAGGGTAATTGGATCCCAGGATTTACTGAATGATACTGTGGATTATTTCACAGCCATCATGTCACAGGGTAATCTCGTTACGGCATTACACAGCCACGTGCGTGCGCAGCCCCGGAGTGCCCATGGCTGCAGACACATGAGGACCTGCCCAGGACGTCCCTTTGCTCAAGCTTAGTCTGAGAGCAGATGGCAGTAGAGGGGTCAGTTAGCCAAGGGTGGCTGATGCCAGCTGGGACCTGGCGTTATCCAAGGCACACAAGAGGCCTGGACATGGTGCCCAGGCTTTGTGGCAGGGCACTGAGGAACACTGGTAGGTGGCAGCATGGCCATTCCTACCCTGGTGGCATCGGGGTTGGAATCTCACCACAGGGATGGGCTCCCCGGGCAGAGGGAGAGACCTGAGCATCCTAGGGGAGCATGGTCAGGGCATGCTGTGAGGCAGAGGGGCTGGTGGTTGGCATGCTGCAGGAGACCTGGGAGTGGGGTCTGTGGCTGCTGCTGGCCCTGTGACAAACATCTCCTGCGAGCTCAGACCACGCGCCTCCCCCTCCGCCCCCTGCACCACAGTTGGCTGCTTTTCCAAGGCATAACAGAGGCGAATCCGTCTCTGAGGCAGTGAAAACATGGCTCACCCCCCCGAGGTGTGCAAGAATAGCAGATGAGCTGGGGCAGACAAACAACCATGACCACAGCTTCCCGACAACACGGAGCTGTTGGACACCACCCCTGCACTGGGACACCTGGAGCCAAACAGGAGCCTCAGGGTGCTGCTGGGGAGAGAGGGTGACCAGTGCAAGGGTGTGAGACCCTCAGCCCACCAGGGGTGGTGCCTGGGTACCAGAGGGTGGTAGGAAACTGCGTCATTCTCCTCCTCCTCCTCTCTCATCTTTCCAGCTTGGGATGGGGAAGTAGAAACCACAGGGCAGGAGCATCGAGAGCTGCCACCGTCTGAGCCACTAGTCACACAGTCTGTGTGTTCCTGGGGATTAATAATCTTTGGTGCTTGTGCCCCCATTGAGCTTCCACCCAGAAAATAAGTATTTGTCTCTGGCAGCAACAGGTTTAATCAAAAACAAGCTTTTTGAGTGTTTTATTTTTTGTTTTATTTTGTTTTTATTTTGCGCCCAGCTGAAACATGGGAATCTGAAAAACACGGACCAGCCAACTCTCCCACAACAGCTTTCCAGCAGGTTAACTTTGGACTGGGATGATAACACACTATCTGCTAAACACACATGTGGAGGGAGCTCAGTGCCAGCGTCTCTGACTGGTCTTCAGCTGCTCCTGCTCTAATTTTCTCTGACTTTTTGTATCACTTGATGCATTTTGTCCCTTTAAGCCTGTGAACCAGGGAAAGGGTAGCAGCGCCTTTATCCTAAGATGAAGCATGACCTCCTGCTTAAAAACAAGGGCTGGCTTTATTTATCCCCAAGCTGGGTTTGGGGAATAACAGAAATGTTTGTTGTCCCACAAAAGACTGGCTTATCAGCTATTATTAGAGCGGGGATGGCAATTCGGAATGAGCAGCTTATTAGGCACATTTAACCCTGTTCTCTGATTATGGAAGATCTGGGATTTGGAACTGGGGTTGTTGCAAGGATTTGCTGCTGAGGGTTTTCAGAGCTGGCACGGTGCATGTGCCCTGCACCGATGTAGCAGTCGAGCTGTGCGTGGCTGTGCTGCGATGGTGGGTCAAAAGTCAGTTCATGGGGTACCTGCCCAGGTGAGAAGCAGTTCTGGCTCGTGTGTAAAACTCATTAAATTGCTTTATGCAATCCCTCCTACCTGTAGAGTTCAGCCACTGGAGTATATCTAAACCCAACACAATATCCTACACTGGAGTATATCTAAACCCAACACAAAGAGCACGTGAAGAAGGCAGGACTCAATTAGACTCTGACAGCTAGTTTTGATGGACACTTCAGTGTTTACCCAAACCTTGTCTGTGGTAATGTACTCTTTGGGGTGTGCAAAAGTGTTTTCTCCCCTAAAACAACCTTCTTACTGCTCAGTGCTATGGGCAGCACTATTTCAGAGAGGAGTGGGACCTCATCTAGTAGCTGGCATCCCTGGCCATGACAGGGATTGGAATGAAATGATCTTTAATGTCCCTTCTAACCCAAATATTGCTATGATTCTATGTTTCTACAATGACCTGCAGAGTGGGAGAGGCCATGGGCAGAGCAGGTAGGGTGGGTAGAGCTAGTAGGGCATCCCAGTGGGTCAGAAGTGGGAGACACTTGTTGCCAAGTGGTGGATGTGGCAGTGAACAGGTCCTTGAAGAAGCAGCAGCAGCTTCCCAGGCACAAACCACCTGCATCCCACCCCGAGCCTCAGTGCTGGCAGGGCATGAAATCCCAGCCTCTGGCGACAAAAGGCAAAGTCCCCAAAGCCTGTCCTGGGGCCAGGCCTGCCTCCAGCTGTCAGTGTACTTTGGTGGTGCCGGACTTAGGCCTGTGTTTGTGCAGGGGAGGCACCTGACCCACTTCAGAAGGAGCCGGCTCCAAGCGAGCCTTAGGGACGGGCTGTGACCAGTGCCTGGGGCCCCACTGCTGGCCACGGGCACTGCTCCCTGCTCCCTCCTTTCCAGGGTCAGGAATGACGCTGAGCTGGGAGCAGAGCCTGCAGGGTGTTCTCCCTGCCCACAACTGGGGGCTGCTCCTTGTAAACAGCAAGCTTGTGTCGGGGCATGCAGCCCCTCTCCGGGGATCTTCCTCCAAACAAGCACTGTCAAACAAAGCCAGGGGGACAGAGGCTTTCCTGACATTGTCAGTCCTGGCTCTTCGGGAACAGAACAAGTGGGGTTTTGGAACAAGCAGCACAAATATGTATTTACATGTGCACACAATAGGTTTTGTGGGATGAGAGCACACCGTGGCCGTCCTGCTGCACAGCCCTGCCCACGAGGGGAAGCTGGAGACAGCAGCACTGACACACTCAGCCACGAGTGCCACTGACACACTCAGCCACGAGCCAGTATTTGCTTTCCTGTCATCCCTGCTCACCCCCGTGCAGCCTGACGGGCTGGGAGCTGGGTATCTAAACAACACACCTGCCCCACAGCAGCCTCCTCGCTCCTCCTCGCTGGGTTCTGCTCTCCCCTATGCCTTGTGATCTCGGAGCAGAGCAGATCCCAGTGTCTGTGTGTCCTGGGACACCTCTTGGTGCAGCAGCACGAGGGATGCAGCCAGGGAATTGGTGTCTGCAGGGAAGGGACTGGTGGCTGCTCCAGCTAGGGCATTGCTGGCATGGTGTGCTGCAGGTTCTCTCCCTTTTTGTCATCAGTGGGCTCTGGGAGGTTACTGTGGATGAATGTTCAAGTATTGAGCTGGCCCAGAGAGAGACAGTGGGGCTGGATAGTCTCACGCTGCTGCCATCCACAAGAGCAAGATGGGTTGGGGCACCAGGGCAGGGATGCCAGGAGACAGACACACAGACTAATGTCCCCTCTGCCTCCTCACAGCCCCATGAGCAGGGTCATGTTCACTCCACGGACACAAATGTGACTCCAAAGGTGCTCCTACTCAGATGCCCAATCTGAACCTGAAGGGACCTTCTCCCAGACCTGGAGCAGCCCAGGCTCTGTGGCATGGGGCTCTGGACCAGCACTGGCCTGGCAGAGGATGAGGGTTTGGTACTTCTCCTGAAGACGGATGGGTGCTCAGCCCTGGGGGCTGCACACATGGCCCCAGGGTGACCCTCATGGCCTGCTCTGCTGGTGGTTTCCTTCCCAAGTGCTTGCCAGCTTGGCCACCCTGGTGCAACTGTGCTGGCAGTCAGAGCTCCCAGGTGGAGTGGCAGGATCAGGCTCCACGCTGTCCACGACCTGTGCACTCAAGCCAGGAAATCCCAGCCCTTTGGTACTTGCCAGGCTCCAGGTTTAAAAATACCTAAGGAAAATAATCCTCCGGGCTCATTGAGGCCAAAGCAATTCTGGGCAGGTTTCAGGACAAATACTGGGGGTTGTGTTTTGTCTGTTCTCAGCAGGCACTTGGCTCGGTGCTCGCTGCCTCCCTGGGGACTCGCACGGCTGTGACGTCTCAGCAGCCATCCTCGGTCTCTTTGTGTCTTGGGAGAGGAGTGCCTGGGCAGAACATCTGTGGGGTGCCATGGGGAGGGAGAACTCAGCCCCAGTTATCAGCAGGAGTGGCCTGATGGTGACTGAGGCCATAGCAGGTTTGGGAGTGAGGTGTTTCACACCCAGGGCTGTGGCACTTCCCCTGTCCAAAGCTCACCCTCTGCTTCAGCCTCCTCCTTTTCCACAAATGGTGTTCAGCATCCTGGACTCCACACATCTATGTTCCAAAGCACCAAGTGGGTTTCCCCAGTGATTCCCCAGAAGCTGGAAGTCACCAGAGGCAGCCGGAATAGCTGTCTCAGTGCTGTGGGCAACCCTGTGTGACTGGGTGGTGGCAACCAGGGCCAAGAGGCACCTCCAAAGGTGTCAGGGCCGGCTGGGCAATCCTCTTGGCTCTCAGGCTGCCTGCATTCCCCTCCCTTCCTCCTCAGACCTCTGAGACTGCCCCAAGCTCCTGCAAAATGACGCAGGACCAAAAATGTCAAGTACAACAGAAAGGAGCCTGGTCTTGTGCAATATCCTAAAGGAAACAGCTGCTATAGATGCTGCAAAGCAGGACCAGAGCTGGAGCACAGCCTGGAACTCCAGCTCATCCCCATGGTGATGCTACCCTGAGCTCACTGAAGGTGCCATTCTCTCAGAAGCAGCCCAGGCACCAAACCCATCAGTAGTGGAAACTGATCCTAAAGATGCATCATGTAAAGAGGGAGAGGTGCTGCAGTCTGTTTGGAGACCAAGAGGCATGGCCA
>NW_008653289.1:15634-20104 GCF_000695815.1 Acanthisitta chloris
AAGAAAGGCAGGGTGAAACCAGGCAGAAACAGGCTCTCTGGGCAGGGATACAAGGGAGACTGAAATGCAGGTGAGGCAGTGTTATCGACATGTGAAGTTATTTAGTGCAGAATATGGTTAAATTATTTGCAGAGCCCCCACCTTTTCCTCCCCACCCCAAGAACAGGAATAGAGTCATTAAAACAGCATGTTCTGGGACAGCAGTGGTCCCATGGGAGAGCAGGACATGGTGAGAGGTACACCCACCACTGTGGTCTGACCCGCTGTCCCTGCCTCTTGCCTCAGGGGTCCCCAGCTGTGCCAGAAAGCTTTGGGAGAAAGATGATCCCAGCATCTGGTGTATGTAGCAGAACAGGATCTCACGCTGGTCAGACAGGTTTGGGTGACCCCAGTTTGAAGAGGGCAGCAGTGTGGCTGGGATGCAGTTGGGGTGTTCATCCATCAGCATCACCTCTGTGTCCTCTACAGCAGGTAGTGATGCCCCATCCTGGTGGGCTGCCACTCCCTGGGGTGAGATTCAACCCCCCAAGCAGAGGACTGAGCCCCTAGTGCCAGTGGAGACAGCAGCTCCTTCCCCTGCCTGCGTGGAGGTGCTGACAGCACTATGGACCCTAAAGGATGAGTTGCCTGCTTGAGCAGAGGACTGGTGCTGCCAAGACATGCTTGTCAGGCAGCCAGCACACGGAAAATGAGGAAGGAGAGCGTGGAAGGAAAGAGTCACCGCTCAGGGAACATATGGGATGGCAATCTGCAGGGAAGGACAGCAGCTCCCACACTCCCCGAAGAGTGAGCAGAGACCCTTATGAGCGAGTCCTCACAGAACATTGAATTAGCATTGGAAAGGACATCGAACAGCATCACTTTCCTCTGGCTCCAGGGACGGCGAGGGAGGAGGAACAGAGACACTATTTCTTGTGCCAGATAAACTCCTTGGCAAAAGGTGACACATTGGTGCAGACTGCAGAGTGAGGGGCCCATGGAATGGAGCCAGAGAGCACTTACCCCAGAAGATTAGGAGGAGGCACTGTGTAAGGGTCAAGGGAGGACCACAGTGATGAGTAACATCTCTTAGCATTTGCCATGTGCTCTTGATCCCTTATTTCCAGGCAAGCTCTCCAAGGAGAGGATGCTTCTCCTGGCAGAGAAGAGCAGGTGTGCCAGCTGCTGGGATGTGGCTGGAGCCAGCACGTGGCACAGCTCAGCCTTCTCTTTCCTAGGCAGGATGCAGCAAAGCCAGGCCAAAGCAAATGCAGCAGGCAAAGCTCTCCACAGGGCACAGTTACCCTCTTCCTATCCAGAATAGTGGGGCCTGCTGACCTGCTGCCATGTGCCTGTGACTGCCACCACCCCACACTGTCCTCCTCACTCCTCTGCCCACAGGTCTCATGGGGAGATGGCAATCCCCTTCTGTCAGGGCTCCTGGGAGAGCCCACAGGAGATTATCCTCTTTCTGCTGGCCTCACATCATCTCATGCCCCAAATCACTGCCTATCACCACTCACTGGTCACATCATGCCCCTACAGACACTTTTGATAAGGAATAATCTCCACTGTTCTTGGATAACACTTATTGGGCTCTTCATGGTGGCAGATGCAAGATTCTCTGATGCAGCCTCAATTGTCTGGGCCCAGGGGACTTGGGAGCACCTTGGGGAGACACAACCTTCCTAAGGCTGGTCTGTGTCTTTGTGGGACATGTGTGTGAGCCTGAAACAGGAGGGGACAGAGCAGTGACAGGATGGCTGAGAAGAAATGGTGACCTAAATGAGCGTAAAGACAACCACAACCACAAAGGTTTTCTATGACATTAGTGGCCATTTTGAAGATCTTAGCAGGCACTTTCTTCCAAAGGCAGATTATTTTCTAAACAATGACAGAGGCTATTACACCAACACACCCCTGGAAAATGTTGTGCCTGTATCATCCAAGAGAAGAGAAGCTGCATGTTCCCCAAGGACAGCACTCCGATGCCTTCTCTTCCCCATCCATTGTCATGGGGTTGCTATGATGGGTAAACTCAAAGCCTGGAAGCTCAGTTGAAGAGAAATGCGAATCCAAAAGTTCAGAAATCCTCTTCCCAAAGCCTAGTCAGGAAACTAGGAAGGATATCTCAATAGAACAGACTTTCCCAAGAGATCTCCAATAATTCCTGGATTTGGACTCGTGTTGTTACCTCTCTTATCAAGCAGGACATGCGTATTCATGACAGATGAAGCATAGACTTTTACACCTGTTAGACACATTAATTCTAAGAGAAATCAGAGCTAGTGATTATATTTTGAGATTACTACAGGTCCTTAGTGTTTACAACAGGACACAGCAAACCTGAACTCGAATGGCTCTGCCGAGGCCTCTCTCACACTCTGGAAGTGAAACGGTTTGCCTGTCCCCAACGTTGAACTCAATTAGTGTCCCCACCAAATGCAGTCAGAAGCAGGACTGCAAGGCTGCTTAGCATTGCTTTTCAGCTTTGTTGCCCAATATCCTGAAACAATATCCTGTTTTCCTCACCAGAAAAAAATTCCTAATGGGATTAATATTAAATCCGTCTTTTAAAGGAGACGAAAATGCAGCAGTGCAGAGCAGGAAGGACGACTTTCCACTTTCTGTAAGTTGGAGAAGCAGCAGGAGCAGCAGCAGCGCTATCCTATGGCTTCTCATCTTCCCTCCCTGCTCAGCTGAGCTCTGCCAGCCCTGGCCTCTTGTTTTGTGCATTGCTCTAAGCCCCAGCCATGCCTGGGGCATCACACAGCAGTGCCAGAGGAAGGACACGCTCTCTGGCTTCATTCATCCCAGTGGCACTGGGTCTCCTCAAAGGAAACTGGAAGCCTGTGTCCCAGCTGGGATCCCCTGCAGCACTTCCCACTGCTCGGCCCCAGCAGAGCAGAGCACTTGGGAGAAGATAGGATCTTAAGGAACAGCAGAGCCAAGTGGCACTTTGAGTTTGCTCCAAAATTGCCCCTTTGAATTGTTATTTATCTTGTTGCCTAAGCAAAACAGAGCCCAGGCCTCTCCCTGCTCAGTCACACAGCAACAGACGGATCAAGGGAACCTCCCACCCACTCGCTCTTTTGGTTATGGTGTCTCTCCTCAGAAGTGGGTGAAGGAGTTGGTTGTAGTCCCTGCAGTGCACCTGGTCCATTCAGTGCCTCGACATGCTCCGAGCACACCCGTGACCGATGGAGGGGCAGTGGTTCCTTTGATATGGAAGCACTCACACCTCCCTGCAACCTCTCCATCTCCATCTGCAGAGTGTCACTGCTTATTCCCTTCCTTCCCTCCCTTGCCTCCCAGCTGAACTGCACCACTACACCACACTTCTTTCAGCTCTGAAACAAATTAGAGCCTTAGACGGGCGACCCAGAAGACAATTAGCGTCATTAGGCTGTGGGAGACAGCAGACAGAGAAAAACATTCCCAGGTAACAGTCCCTTTGTGCAGGATTTGGGACATGTGGGGAGTGATGAGCACAGGATGCACAGCTCCCTCGGGCTGGTTTCATCCCAGGGGTGAGGAGCTCTGCTTGGGATGGGGACACACTGCCAGCAAGGGCCTCTTCCACACACCGAGGCACTGGGCATGCAGATTTCAGGCCTGTTTTATCCAGCAAAATCAAATTGCAAGGGAATGATGAGGGCATCCACATCCCTGGGAGGATGGTAGCTCCAAGGACGGGTCTGGGTGAAATAATTGTGGTACCCCAGAAACATCCCCCCTAGCAGCATGTCCCTGCCTTTTTGGGAGCACAGCTGCCAGTGTGGGCTGGCAGCAGCCAGAAATGCTGTGTTGAACATGTAAAGCATCATTGTCAGGTGATGGATTTTAATTTTAATGGTATTTTGAGTGCTGATGGGTTTTAATACAGACACTGTGCAGCATGCTGCACCCAAGGGGGTCCAGGAACCCCAAGACTGGGGCCAGAACCCCAAAGAGAGGGGCAAGCACCGCCAGGAGCAGGGCCAGGTACCCCAGTGATGGGGCCAGGATCCCCAAGAGTGGGGCCAGGACCCATAGCAGTGGGGCCAGCACCCCCAGGAGTGGGGCCAGGCAATCCAGTGGTGGGTCCAGGACCCCCTGGAAGCAGAGACAGGAACCCTAGTGGTGGGTCCAGCATCCCTGGGAGCAGGGCCAGGTACCCCAGTGGTTGGACCAGGACCCCAAGAGCAGGACCAGGACCCACAGCAGTGGGGCCAGCATCCCTGGGAAAAGATCAGGTACCCCCGTGGTGGGGCCAGGAACTCCAGTGTGGGACCAGCACCCTAGAAAGCAGGCCCAGGTACCCCAGTGGTGGCTCCAGCAGCCCCAGTAGTGACTCCAGGACCCTAAAAGCAGAGCCAGGACTCAGCGCAGTGCAGCTGGGACCCCAAGCTCAGCATCAGCTCAGCATCAGCTGGGAGCATCTCCCCCAGTGATCGCTCCAGGACCCGCGGGAGTGACGATACAGCCGTGCCGGGCAGCGAGGAGCAGGGG
>NW_008653290.1:0-47751 GCF_000695815.1 Acanthisitta chloris
CCCCTTCTCATCTCCACTTTTGTTTTCCCAAAGCCACCACAGCTTCTGCTGTCAGGGCATGGGTGACAACCCCAAAACCTGCGGAGGGGGGACACAGACCTCGGGGGCAGGGGGACATGGTGTGGAGGTGACAATGACAATGGGGACATGGAATGGGGTTAATGAGGTGACAGTGGGGACATGGGATGGGTGACAATGTTGAGGGAGACATGGGATGTGGGTGATGGGGACAATGGGGTGACAATGGGACCATAGGAGACAAGGATAATGGGGTGACAATGGGCACACAGGAGGGGATGCTGGGGTGCAGGGTGAGGGGGTGTGGGGGTGATGGGGTGCTGCGCACTGACCCCCTGTAAGAGACTGGAAAATATGAACTGTTTTGTCTTGACAATGTTCCTAAGTGCAGTGTACCCAGATGTGGTCTCCAACATGATGATTCTCAGGTCCTGTGGTGCCAGAGAATTGGCTGGCATGGGACATGCAGATATGGAATAGACACAACAGCTGCCTCATGTAAGGAGTTCAGTATGTGAGAACTGCTTCTCACCAGGACTCCACTTTGCCAAAAAATTGCCTGTCCACCGCTGCAAAAGAGCCCTGATAAGGACTATATATCAAGGCCTATGGGGAGGATGGATGGGTGGGCAAGTGACATTGCCCTGGTCTGCAAACTGCTGCAAGTGAGCTGTGAAAGGGCAATGGACCTGTAAGCATAAAAGCAACGAGCTGACACCCCCCACGCAAGACATCTACCCCCAGCCAAAGAAGAAAAATCAATGGGACACTGCTGGATGGTGGTGACTATCTTTTGCTTTTTATAATATTCTTTGCATATCTCCTTCTTTCCCTCTTTTCAGTATCTCTCTCTCCAATGCTAATAAAGTGAGTTCTAGTTTTAGCTACCAACAACTGACCTCATTTGTGTCTTAATCTCACTCTGGGTATATTCGATCCTAAATCCCCTCTGCTTTTGCAGATTGGGACATTTAAATCAGCATCACAGACAGGATACCCTGAGAGTGTTGGTTCTAACATTAGAATTGTTTTGTGTACTAACTGCACGGGGTACTTTTTGTGCGTTAAGAAAAAAACTTTACCAGCATGTTGGTTGTTTTGTGTGTTAAGAAAACTTTTGTGTCATGCCTTGTTCAGATCCCATTTCTTTGTGTCCATTTTCATTTTGTTAAGACAGAAGTAGTCACTTCTGTCATCTTAGCTGGTTAAACTCACATCAGTCATATTGTATTTGGGTATGTCATAGAAACATTGAATAGCTTGGGTTGAATCAGCTTTAAAGATCATCTAGTTCCAATCCATGTCTGAAGCTTTTGTTTTCCACTAGCTATTTGCTGAGGATTTTTTTGGGTGGTATCAGAGTCATATGTAAGAACAAGGGAATGGCTGTTTCTGTGTTTCTTGCCTTGCCTTGGATATGGTGGTTTATAGCAAGAGATCTATTGGTTATGTAGGCAGTACCTGGATTCACAGTGTGGTTTGGGTCTAAGTCAGAACTTAAAGGGTTTTTTGCTATGTTGATAAATTCTAAATTTGGTTTAGGTGTCTTCTAGCTCAGCTTGAAGCTGAATGGGCAGTCCAGTATCAGCAAGGAGTGTCAAACTTTGTGCATTAACAGATATCTACATATACTAGTTTAAGAACATCTTTTTTGAGTGTTTTTAAAATCAGGTTACTGAGTTAATTTTGAATTTTCTTGCATCTCTGTCCCATATTTAGACTTAGATGTACTGAAACAGACACAAATAAATCTAGTGGTTAGCTACTGTCCAAAGGGACACCATCACACCTTCTTTTTCTGTTGGCATTAGTGGTCTCCTGACCTAGGAGTGAAGTGGTTTAGAAAGCTAAACCAGCATGCATAGTAGTGTGGTTGTTGCTTATTTATGTAGTTTTTATTTTAGTTTAGTGTTCTGCCAGTTTATTTCATTGAATTGGTTCTCCTCAGGATCAGGTCAATGGTACCTGGCACACATTAAGTGGTTGGAGCTTACTGCTGGATGTGGGACAGCTGCTTTTGGTAATGTACAGCCAATACATTGTCTTAGAGAAGTTGTGAAACTACACCCTTAGATAGCATACAGCTGCTACCTCATGCTCAAACACTAGCAACCACCATTACAATTCCTATGCTAATTTTTTTTCTGCTGCTGATTGGAGGGCAAAACAGAAATTACCATACTTTCTGTCTTTCATAAGCTTGCTTGACTGACTTAACCAAGGAGGACTAGGATAAAACACACATAAACATATCAAATATTAGTGAACAGTGAAGGTACAACAGTAAAACTAAAGCAAGTGCTTGAAACCAATGGCTGTGACTGCCAGGTACAAAGTAAGAGAAAGGCTAATAAATGTAATTACAAAAACAAGTCAGGAAAAACAATACACCACTATTATTGGTTAATAAGGAACCTAATGGTGCTTGAACATCTACAGCTACAAGAGGAGGAAGGAAGCATGTAGCTGTTAAAAAAAACACAAAGGAAAGTTAGTGGGCCAATTATCTTCTGGGTCCTCCACTACTGAGTTCCAGTTTAACGAGTCTGTTTATGATGGCAAAGAAGGGGGACACATGGTATCCAGAGAGATGGAGAACAAAGCAAAAAAAACTCAGTGCAGCAAGAATGGTCTTCAGCTGCACAGCCTGGTGTACATACCATGTTTGATCTATGATGTTAGTTTCTTCTAAATGCTTGCTGAAGGCCAGGATCTGACCCACCACACTCCAGGTGCTTAGCACGGGGCTGTGTTGTATGCGTGTTTGGCAATGTCATAATGCAAGTCTCCCAGCTCTACACCACCCATGCATCCTCTAAAAAGGAATCCTTGACTCTGTATTTCATAACTGGTCCAGAAATTACTTGGGTACTGAATTAGAAACGTCATTGCTCCCTCCTCTGCTGCCCCTCTGTGGCATGTATCTAAGGGCTGAGCCACCAGTTTATTTTACCAGGTCTGAAACAGATTTTTGTTAGTAGGCTTAAAAGAACTGGGAGAACTTGATTCCACTCTTCCCTTAGGTTAGCTACCTGACCAGTGGGACAGGAGTAAGGCAAGGTCTTTCTGACCAGCAGTGGCAGCTGCTTCAGATTCAGGATTGTTACAGAGAAGACAAGATCCCATGAGAGGGAGAAAATGTTATAGATTACATTTTTGCCAGTTCATAGGCAACCCTAGACTGATCTGTGTTCATCATTGCTATACCAGAGCAGGGCAGGGCAGGGCAGGGGCTCCATATCTGGACAAGAAAAGCCTGCATTAGGTTTTGTTGGTTTTTTTCTCTGTTGCAGCACTGGCTGCTTGGGCAGGAAAAGCTTTCCAGCATGACATTTGGCAAACCCACAGCATGACAGAGGACCACAGATGCTTCCTGCTGCTGCTACCATATAGATTTTCTCTTGAATATTACTTGTGTGCCTGACGTACAAAGAAAAATTAAGGGGGTGCAAATAGTTTCAGAATCTCAAAAGTTTTATTATTATAGGGTTTGTTCTGTTTGTGTGCCTGTATCAAGTACAAAAGCTGCCACCATAAATGAGACAGCTAGACACCGGTCTGATTCAAAAAGTAAATGTTGTAGCAATATCTTGTCAAATTATGCTTATAAAATGTTAAGAATCTAATCAATGGGCCCTATTCCACTGATGAGGCATGCAAATATAGTCGGTCATTTTGGGAGTAGAAAGTCCAAACTGCAGATACCTTCCTTGCTCCACACCTTTTTAAACTCCCTTTCCTTTCCTGCAGGAAACCTGTACACACACATAGCTGGATGTGTCATTCCCTTCTTGCAGGGACTCTAATATTACGAAATTTTATGCTGATCTGACCATACTGACAGGTTTCATTTCAGAGAAGCACAACTTCTGAATGACTGAACAAACCATGTACAGCAGAGTGGAGTGAAGCAGAAGTTGGCATTTGCTTAATATTGCAAAATGGAGCCAGGATGAATGCCCCAAAGTTTCTTGTTAAAATAAGTTTGCAGGAACACCATTCGTGCTCCCTGCAGCATTCTATAGTGTCACAGAATGTCACTTGTTTTTATCATATTGCACACTGCTAATCACAAGGCTGCAGCATGTGGGCAAACTATAACCAGATTCTCCATCACAATTCCATTGCAATTCTCCAGGGCATTTTACGGGGCAGTTAGCAATACAGGTACTATGGAGATGGGTTCCAGCTGCCCCAGTAGGGCCTCAGAGGAGACAAGATATGCAGCAGATCCCTGTAATTCCCTTTCAAAGCTGGAAGGAATACCTGGGTGCTGCAGCTGTTGTGGATGCAATAGCAGGAATTGCCCAGGAAGTGTGGTCTCATGGTTTCTACCTGTTCATAACTAACTCAAGCAGTTTTTCTTTAATATGCTGTGAGGCTGCAACCTAACAAGTATTCTCACACCATGTCATCTTTCTGATGGAGACAAAATATTAAATTCATGCTAAAATGATCAGAAGGCAGCCTGTTAGAACCAACAGCACCTAACTTACTCTGTACATGGCTTGCATTTTTTTGCACTAATTCTTACTTCTAAATTTTTTGCTGGCTACTTTCCCTCTAGTTTCAGAGATTTCATCTTTAACTGGGTTTTTGTTGTGAAGAACATACCTGTTGTTAGGATAAGCAGCCTATTCTTGCACCCATAAAACAGACACTTATTTGAACACCTCAGTTGTTGTCAGAAAAGGGTCCTACATGCTTGCTACAAGAGCTGCCTTCAATATCACTCCTACTGCAAAGAAGTTTTCCTGCCATAGTATTCAATATGATCGTGAAACTTAGGTCTTCACCAAAAGGATATGAACACTTGCAGATAGGCACATTTTACTGTGACAGACCACTTAATAATGTAGTCCACATTTAATTTTGCTATTTTAAATAAAAAGAACTAGATTAAGTTTCTTATATCAGTTTACCAAGAACATTTGGCATTCTAGTCTTGTTAGACTCCCTCAAACCTATCATCAGTCACGTGAAATCCTACAATGATCCATAGTTGTTGCCAAATTTTGGTATTCAGATTCACAGCACAGATCATAGTAGGTTCTCCTTCCAACCAAAATAAGAAGTAAAGGTGACTGAAATACTCAAGCAAAAGTATGGGCTGATAGAGAGCATAGGTTTTAGCGTTCATGACATTAGTGGTTCAAGCTGGACGAGTCTGCTTTAAGACACAAGCTTTTCAACTTGTGTATTCATTCTTTTTACTCCTCTTCCTCCTATCCTGTTATCTTGCTTTTCTTCCCTAAATGTTTTCAGCAACCTCCTCACTGCTTATGCTTTTCTTTCCATTCTCCCCTTGCAACTTCTACTTAACTTCCTTCATCCACGCTGTTTTTAGCTGTTGGTTCCTCCACCTCTAGACTGTGGCACTTGGAATCACAGTGGGGAGCACCTTTCTGCTAGAGTTTTGCTGTGCCCACACAGCCAATAGCATGCCACAAGCACCAGTCTGCAGCAGCAGTTTACCCAGAAGCAGTTCCAGTGTGGTTCACCACACTGTCACAGAAGCTGTTGAAATCGCACAACGGAGGGGACACAACAGGAAGAGAGGAGCAGAGCAGAGGACCTGAGTCAGCATCACAGACTACAATCCCACTGTGTGATAGGCTCAGTTGCAACCTGATTGCATCCTCCTGCAACTAGGCTCAGAACAGGTACAGTTTTGCTGGAAAGTGGACGAGACAGACTATAGTTATTTACCAAGTTGCAACTTGTCCATGCTTTCCACTGGGATAGCAAAAGGGATCCCCAACACCAGGAGATCCTCCTTGACAGGTGTCAAAGCTTGTTCAAAAGTTTGGAAATGGTAATCAGCGGCAACAAGCATGAACAGAAAAAGAATAAATTCTATTCTTTAAAATGGCTGAGCCCTTTTGTTTCATAGCATTACTCTCCCCCCACCTGAGCAAACCTCTCGAGCTGTATAATTTTATGAGGGTGGTTAGTGCTTAAATATATTTTTTCCAGGAAGTTTCCTCAAAGGCCTGATTTCTGAGTTACATTACAACCACCAAGTTTTACAAGACTGAAACAAGGCAAGAAAACCACGGGAACACTTGTCATGTATTTGGCAATATCCCAAATGTAGTCTGTTTGGAAATAGCTATCTATGGCTTAACTGTTGGCCTTGGATTGATTCCAAGTGCAGCGTTTCAAATTGGGCTTGTGATAGCATGCACAAGTATGTTCCAGTATTTCAGTCTTTTTGACAATGATTGTCAGAGATGAAGCATAACTTCGGAAAACAAACACTGAGGGGTCTGTTTGTTGTGCTGATTGCCTTCAGGGACAGTAATGAAGAAAGCTGATGGAAAGCAGTGTTCTCAAGTGGTATTTTAGCAGCTCACTCTTCTCATCCAGTGATCAAAAAGCCTGTAGCACTTCTTCCTTCAAACATATGAAATGCTGATCATGTTGATTGGTATCAAGCTGACACTTGATCATTTAGTTGATATAGAGACTTGAGGTGTTTGTGGCCCTTTTTCAAAAGATTGAAGTCAGTGAAATTTGAAGCTGTAACATCTGTATTCAAGTATTGACATGCCTGCAGAATTGGCTGGGCAGCCCTGCTATCCCAAGCTCTTTAAAAAAACTCAGTTCAGGATACTTTTAACCTCCTGCTGTAGAGTTTAATTTATCTTTTATTGAAATGTTAATACCTTTGAAATGAAACATCCTGCAACATATTGGCCCTACAGGAAGAAAATTCAAAAGATTTCTGCACCTTTAATGTAGAGAGCCAGAACACAGCATATTGAAAGCTACTGTTATAGGCACTCCCTCACATCCTCTAAACATTCTTATTGTAAATCTGGTTTAGTTTCAAAAGCAATGTGTTATTTCTAACAGAAGTAAAAAGGCTATGACAACTATTTTGCAGAAAGCAAGCTATTTTTTTAATACTTAGAATGTTAAGTTTCTGTTTGAATCATCTCACATTAGCATTCAGTCAGCCAGCCAGCCAGTTTTACTATACAGCTTATATGTGGACTGTTTGACAGCAGCTTTTGCCTATTACACAGTTTTTAAGATCAAGTCAGAATGGCAGTTTCTAATGTCAGACTTACTACATTACTACATTTAAAGTTTTATAGGCAATTATGTGAGAACCAGTGAAAAGAGAATCAAGATCTGGTATAACACTAAGTTCTCCAAGTATAGCAAAGTATTTCTGTAACTCAAGGCAAAAGAGGGAGCATTTGTAAGAGCAGGACTGGTATGGCATTTCATTTAATGTCATACATGTTTTGCTCAATTAGATAGAAGACTAACACCACCAGTCCATGAAGTAAGGTAAGGAGAAAAGCCAGCTTCTCATTTCCATGTAAATTACAGGCTTCTGTGACTGAAAAAATACTTTTCAGTGCTCTTCTTCTTGATCCATTAGAACAGTAATATAGATTTCATTAACTTTATATGCTTGCAAAAGAACTTTCCTTTTTTTTTAGAAACTGATCTTGAACACATAAAACCAGAAAAAAAAATGCATTAACTTTGAGAAAAAGGAGCAGGTTCTTTCAAGAGATTCCTAAGCAGAGAGCAGGGCAGTGAAACAACACATCTCCAAATAAGTAAGCCTTTTGTTTTCCTTAGAAATAGCTACAATTTTATTCTTTATACACCTGAATGAGGTGAATAACAGAATGAGAAATACCTATTCTTCCTTGAGAAGCAGCTGCTTTCCACAGGTCTGCAGCATAGCTCTCTGGAGATCAGGTTAAAATCTGTGGGCCTTTCTGTGAATTACAGCCTGTTACTTGGACATGGCTAAGCATGTCCAGCTTGTAGTACCAAACATAAATATTAGAAGGCATAAGCAAAGTTTAATAGATACCCATTGAAGACAATTTAAAAATAGGATCACAGGACAATTCAGGTTGGAAGGGGCCTCAGGAAGTCATCTAATGGAAACTCCTGCAGTAGAACCTCATGGAGTTTCCTTCAGATTATTTCCTGAAGTAGAATTCCTTTAACGCCTACAAAGGCAAAAAGGCTGTGAATTTTCCTCACTAAAGAGTTATTCTCTGCTGAATAGTCTCCCATCTGCACAAAAGAATCACTGAATAAGCTGTTATATTGAACACTTAAATACTGATTTTACCCAGTATCCCTCCTCAGAGCTCAGAAATTGCCCGAGACAGCCACCTGCAGAACTGCATTGCACTGTGATGGGATAAACTCAGGAAGGAGAGGAATGGGCAGGGATTAGAAGCCACACAAAATCTATGCAGTTCAGCACTGAACAGTATAATGTAAGCTCCATGTTATTTCTCCTGCAGGTTTCTCTCCTAACAGGAGATGAGAAAAAGTGCACTTTAAGCTTCACTAACCTTTAGGAAGATTCACTGGGAGTAAAAAAAAAAACCAAAAAAAGAATGTATCAGAAGCTTCCCACAATGAGCTTTTCATTCATGACCAGTAACTTAATCCTGACCATCTCTGAAATTTAAAAACATCCACTGAAGGCTTCAGGATCAGATGATATCTTAAGTTCAGCTCACTAGAGAACAACTGTAGGAACTGTAAGTATTTCCACCAAGCTTCATGTTACTTGTATGTACCATAGGACAAAATTTGAATTCTTTTTATTCCATTTGTCAGCTCATAAAATACGAGAAAATGCTGCTAGAAGAACAAAAAAATGCATGCTTCTGTTTACTGAAAGATGCTTCTACAGAGGAATGGGCACTGCAAGTTTTCTCCCATGCACATACGCTATCCCCTTTCTTCTGCACCTAATGGCCCCATCCTCCCAAAAAAAAAATCAAAGCCACTAGTGGCATTTCAGATAACATGAGTCCCCCTCATAAGAAATCCTTTGGTTGGGTCAGTTTAAGATAGGAGAAATAAAAGCATCAGTTCCTTTTCTGCTTTGGCTCAAGCTTGATCATGCCAGTGACTGATTTTTTTGAATTCCATCTATGTCTACAACTAATACTCATGAGGCTAAACAGAATAGAACTACAACTCCTGCTCAAGAATTTCAGGATCACAGAATGGCCAAGGTTGGCAGAGGCCTCTGCAGATCATCTCCTCCAAGTCCCTGCTCAAAGGAGCCATCAAGCTACAGCAGGTTGGTTGCTCAGGGATGTCGAGTTGGGTTTTGAGTGTCTCCAAGGACAGAGGCTCCATAACCTCTCTGAGTGTTTTCTTGTGTTGAGAGTTTCACATACTGTAACTTGTGTCCATTGCCTCATCCTGTCAGTGAGCACCACTGAGAAGAGCCTGGCTCCCTCCTTTGATTCCACCCATCACACATGTGCAATTGTGGCAAAATAGAGCCCTATGCAGCTGAAGAGCTTAAGGCTTGTTTTTGGGGTAGGAAGATGGACAGTTGAGCAGGTGTTTGCATGTGCCTGCTTATGTTAATTAATTTGTGGATCCATCACTCCACTATGTACAGGGGTCTGCAGGTGAGGATCACTATCCTTGTTCAAGTAGCTATTTTAGCAGATAGCTATCCTTGCATTGCCTTCATATGAATTTTCCCTATTAAGTCCTCTTATGCATATTTTCAAAAGCCCTGCCCTTATGACTTTTTCTAGAAGTGAGTCTTTAATATATACTTGACAGAAGTCTACTGCAAGACAAAATGATTTCGAAGTTTCCTGCCCAAGGCTTGAAACTGAAAGTGTTACCTTAACTCTCAGCATTTTGTATGTCTGCAAACATGTACATCTGCAAAGTACTGCTAAATATAGAGCTGGAATCACATCTATATACCCAAGTGCCTTCATATAAGCAGGCCAAGAATTACGAATGAACACCAAGGGCTCAGCGAGGTAAGGGGTTTTTTTATGAGCTATCTGGGGGAAACAAGTGTTCATTCTCTACTGTTCATTCTAAGTGTAAAACCTAATTCTTCAAGCCTTCATGCCAATTCAAAAATTGAGGGAGCAGATTAAGGACCCTTCACTGGGAACACCAAAGGCCACATTGCACAGCAATTTTCCAGTGTGTTTACTGATAACAGGGGGGATCTTGAAGTAGAAAGCAGAAGAGAAGATCAAAAGGCAGAAGGATGACAAAGGAGGCAAATCCACAATTGCACCTCTTACCCCATCCGTCATTCACTGATTCCCTACAATAGTCCTTGGCAAACTAGAAGGGAAGAGAAAGGGAGGAGATACCAAGTTTTAGGTCATGTCTATATACTACTGGATTAGAACAGAGCCTAGCTGATTTGGCAAGAGGAAAAAAGCTATGGATGACTCATCTTTTAAGATACTAAAATATCTTTAAAAAGCACCTTTTCCAGAGTATTTGTTTCATTTAAAAACTCTTCTTTATTAGAGTGCTTTTTGGATGATGGTCCTCAGTAAATTAAACTGTTATGCTCATCAGAATATTAACATGGCAAATGAGTGAAGAAAATACCTTCCCATCTTCAATGCAGCATTGTCAGAAAGCAAATCCTATTGCTTCCTACCAAAACACCAGTAGAGAGAACACCCTATTTTATGTAACCCGTGCCTGACTCATGTATCATTTGACAGGTCCTATCGACAATGATCTGAATGTTCTAAATTGCTAGTTTTGCAGGTTCTCTTCTAAAATACATAGCACAAAACACTGCAGTAGCTGCCAGCATAGTGTTCAAAATATACTGTGTATTTCCCCACATATATCAGCCAAATAGAGGCTTACCTTCAGGAGATCTCAAGACTACCTTAGGTCATAACTGAAGAGGCTTTGTACCTACAGCCATCAGAGCAACCAACTTGTGGAAGATGGAGAACATCAAGTTAATCCTGTGTTTGCAGAACTGAAATTGTTAAAGACAACAAATGTATCTGCTAGGGTTTATTGGCAAAGAAGCTTTTGAATTTTCATTGTACCTTGAATTAGAAGTTTTAAGAGGCTTTTCATACAAGGCATTTGCACCGCACATTCTGATTGTCTACAAGAGAGCAATTCTCTACAAGCTTTAAAACAGGAAAAGCCAGTATTCACTTTGTGCCTCAGCAGTTGTCATAGAGTAACACCAAGACTGTCTTCGCCAAGGAGGCAGCCAGACAGTTTTCTGTATGATCATACTTACAGTCTTCCAGCATACTTCAGGTTCATACCCTGTAAGAGAGGCAGCCTAGAAAAGCAGATGTTCAGAATACTGTTAGATGCTGCTAGTTTTGCAAATGACTCTAAGGGATACAGAATGCATACTTGCATTTCAGTGAGCAACTGCTGCTTCAGATTTGGATTGACACTTGTCATACACCAGAATTTGAGATGCCAGGTGATGTTCCAGTATTCCAGAATGTACACTTCCACCAAAAGCTGTTAATTCCCAGAAATACTCCTGCTAATTATTTTTTTCAAGATTAAATTCCCACTGTCTTTCAGTAAAGGCAGCCAAGGAACTCTTTTCAGCCTAGTAATTGTAGATTTCGTAGAAAAAAACTAGATGTCAGGTGCACATAAGTAGTCAAGTCACTATCTAGTGAGCTATATTTTACATGCTGTCTTCTTTCAGGTGTCTTAAGCCCATCCCACAGTTTTCTAAGCAAATCCTCATCTTTGAGCATAAAGGACAAGTAGCACCTTGTAGGAGGCTTCTGGGTAAGTCCATCACCTTGATGGACGCTGCCATCTCTTGAGAAAGGCGGTAAGGCATTTCTGTATATAGTTCATGGGAGAAGCAGGAACAGCTCTAAGGCTCCTTATTTTGGCCCACAATTTTTCGTGACATGGCCCTGAATAAGCAGGCCAAATTAGTCTTGAGATAAGTTGGTGCTGGACCCTCCCTGCTGGCCAGGCTCATCCAACAAAGTTACAGTACTTCAGGAGGGCTGGAAATCTGTAAGATCAGAAGATACACACTGCAGGGGGAGAGGGTGGAGGTGGAAAAAAAGCAGGAGCTCTTTAGAACCAAGTATTTGCATCAGAAAAGCACTATGGACAGTAAGACATTCTACTTTAATTTACATGATGCTTAATGTGATCTGGATTGTTCTAGAGCTCTGCAGAGGCTGGAACTACTAGCAGTAGAAACTGAATTTACTAGGCCTTTGGTATACCTTCCCAATACAGTCAGCCATACACAAGTTATCCTTCCATGAATATTACATTTCCTTGCTTACTTTAAATTGTATTGGAAAACTTCCTGTTACTCTAAGAAAGTCTGAATGTGTTAGTTAATATTTCTGGCTGCTTATATTGCTAAGGAGCCTTGCATTTACCCACTGGTTTGGCATTAAGGCATTAGTTTCCATTGTTCTCTTCAGACTACTCCATGATGCAGCATTTTCCTCTTCCTGTTAAGACCAATACAGAAAAAATGAGTCCTCTTCAATTATAATTTTTGCTCCTCCTTCAAAGCCTAACATTTATCTCATACACAAGTGTAGTACACATCCTACCCAAGAAACTGAAATTTTAAGCCACTTCAAACAGCAGTCAGTCTAGAATTGAGATGATGTTCAAAGTTACTGTTGCTTGATCACGTACACCATATTTACTGTGACTTCTTGAAAGTGAATGAGTTTAAGGTTGTAGCAAGAGCTATTTTATAGAACTGGCATGCATTTCAGGATTAAATCAGTACTGTACTGACATTCAAGAACTTCAGTCCCCATACAGACTGAGATGAACAGCACTTTTATTTATTTCAGTTACAAGAAGAAAGACAAGTAAACCTTACAACCAGAAAGGCAATGAAGGCCTCATGAGCTTAGTGAAAACCATTTCATAATCTAGGCAACATGTTATGATTTCTTGAGATCACAAAGAAAGCATACCCTCACCCCCCCCCTTAAAACAACTTTTCCTTATTTCTGTAAGGAAATTTCCTGTAAGAACAGCACACTGATGTCAACAGAATCAAGAGGGATCACTGATGTACAAAGCCTACATTCACCCTCCCACCCCCCTCAAAAGGCTTAAGTGTAGATTTTATTCCAAAAAAGGTAACATGCAGTCATGATCACAGCTAGAAGAGAGGGAAAAATTAAAATGTTTTCAAATGAAGTCAAATTATTACTTGTTAATGAAGCTAAATGAAGATACTTTTTCACATGGCAGTGTACTTCATGGATAAAGAAAATCCTCCTCATTTTAAGCGAATGCTTATCCGACTTTTGTAGCAGAGAGAAAACAGCTTACATAAAATCCAATCCCCC
The DNA here is from genome assembly GCF_000695815.1 of Acanthisitta chloris. NCBI lineage: Eukaryota > Metazoa > Chordata > Aves > Passeriformes > Acanthisittidae > Acanthisitta > Acanthisitta chloris. Next base: position 13,146 of record NW_008653290.1, read on the forward strand.
TACTAAAAAAAAGTGCTAGAAACATGTGGGAGAAATTACTATACAAAGTGTCAAGTGCAACCCCCGCCCCTTGCCTAGAATTCAGTGTATTTACTGAAGTACAATAGAAAAGACTGAATTCAGGAGTGGTTGACAGTGGGATACAGTGCTACAGGTTGAACATCAGCCAGTAAAGGACAAACCCAAGCATGCATGTATCCCACCACAAGGCAGATACGCTTGAGATTCCCAACCTGCTCATTTCCACAATTTGCTCTGTTATTATCTCCTTCCTTATTACCAACCCCTTTAAAAATATCCAAAATTCTGGATTATTTGACAAAAAATTCACTTGCTATTTTAAAGAATACAGAGCTGGAAAAATAAAAGTTTACAACTTATCTCTTCTGTTGCTCTTCTAAGCAGTATTGGACCTAGAAAACATGAGGAAGTACCAGATCAAGTACTGTTCCATCATCCTTTGCTGTTTGAATGATACAGTTGATGCAGACCATAACTTCTTCAGTCAATCTCTAGCCGGTCAGTTTTGGTGCATTTCACCTGCACTGTATGCCAGTTCTGTTTCCCCTCACTTAAATGGTCAGGGATACATTACACAGTACTCACAGTAAGTCTTGGAATTGCAGGCAGACCTATACATTCCCAAGGAGTATCCTTTTGGCTCAGTGAAGACTTTTGAGTACCTTAGCTTACATTCATTCTGAAGGCAGCCACCATGATTCCATTTACCCAAAGTACTACTTGGAGTGGGGCTGTTACCATCTTGAAATTACAGTTTAAAGTTAACCAGTAACACAAAAGAGTACTTTTCCATGTTTCCAGTGAAGGAGCTGAGAAAAAAAAAATCTGTAAGAAACCATTGCTGCAATTTTATTTTAACAAAAGGGCAGATTTATTCATGTTTACAAACAAGTTTCAAAAACAAAAAGGAGAACATGTATGCTACCCACTAACAACCTTTCAAAATGCCAACAGCCCTCATGCTGCATGAAGGATTCTATAGATTAGAAAAAAATCACAGTTCCACTCACAGTTCACCAAGACAGCACTAAACTAACATGTTTAGACAAAAACAAAGGACTAAGATTCTGATGTATTTTGATTTAATCCATTTTGCCCATAACAGAAATATTTCAAGCAAGTTCCATCACATATTGATGTCCTGCATTAAACAATCCTACTAAGTTCTGAACAAAAGTTATTCAGTAAGTTTCTCAAAATTTTTAAAAATTAAACAGTTGTTTCAAAACCATTAAGTAGTAAATGTATTTAAGAAACTAATTAGGACAGAGGCCATAACTTCATTAGAACACCACTGCTCATGTTTTTACAAAGCATTAGTGTTATCTATTTGGCTATTAGTAGTAGCAATTTATCTACAATATTTAACAAGGTAAATTGCAGGCAAAATTTAGTACAGTTTCAATAGAAACACCCTTTTCCTGAAAATACAGCAGTATTTGAAGGACTAGTTTTTTTTGTTTGGTTTTTTGTTTGTTTGTTTTTTTTCTTCTCTGCATCATTTATAAGGAAGCTTCCCATCTATGAACAGGAACAAAAAAGTATCTACAAACCTTGTAAACAGATCTGTATCATTTATAAACATAAATAATCCAAATTATTAACAGCCAACAGCAGAAATTAAAGTATCAATTCAATGATCCAGGGCCTCCTTGCCCTTCCCAGCCTTCCCCTCAGAAAAGGATCATGATAAACTAAAGCTCTGCTAACACACTGTTCAGGACCATTCTTAAGTACAACAGATGATCCACAGGTCACTTATGCCAAGTTACTGTTTATCTGTCAGAGTTCATTATTACTCCCACCCCCAGAAAAGCACCCTCCAGTCTGGCAGAAAGCTTTTTTTAAAAAAATAAATCTACATTCGTACAAGTGTATCTTCTGTTGAAGTCCAAGACAAGAATATCATCTTGTCCATCATAATGTGTGAAGAGACCCAGTTTCAATTTCTTTACAATGCAGCTAGTGTGTTAACATTCAGCTTACAATCAGAGTGATGTTTCCAAACTATGTAGCGGGCTCCCTGGGGATGAAGAGGTAGCAGACTTGTTCATGTCTGTTGTAAGGTGAATTCCACTGTCAACCGCATTGTTATTTTTATTGGGAGAGGGTGGGGGAGTAGAGTTGCGTTTTGTTGGAGCATCATCTTCAGCATCAGTATCATCAATAAGGGGAATATGAGGCTCGGAGTCTTCTATTCTAAACTCAGGATGCGTCATAAAATTGTGAATTGAACTTCGTGTCTCAGGTTTCTCTAGCCCCTCGTACAAGGAGCTACGAAATGCATTCACCACTCGGATCTGCAAACAAAGAAAAAAGGTTGTTAAAATGCTGCAAATATACTGGTCATGGCATGGTTCTCATGAGTTTGAATCCACAAACAGCTAGACATGAGTGAATCGAATTTGTATGATGCAGTGGAACTTGCAATAAACTGTAAAAAATGAAGAGCATTTCAGTAGAGCACTGCCAGTCTACACAATAGGAATAAAAATTGTGAAAAGTACTGCAAAAAGGTGAAGGGCTCTAAAAATTCAGACGTGGCACTAGAACTGTTCAATGACTTAACATGGGCTAAGCATTTTTCAGAAGTAAGGCCAACAATTATTTACTTATCCACAAATTAAATACATCTCAGTGAGAGTCTTATTGAAAGCTTGGGGGAGGTGGGAGGAAGGGAAGGAGGGGAGAGGCTGAAAACAAGTTAGGGGATAAAAGGGTTACTAAATTCTCATGCTAGGAGTTAGGATGCCAACTGACTATGAAAAAGCCAAGCAAGTGTAAGCCAATGTCACAATGACCGAACATTTACGAAGAGTCATGCAAAAAAAGGATACCACTGTAACAGCTGTAAATATTCGAGTATATACCCATTTACCACACTAGAGAAAATTCCTTAGTCAACAGTGCTTTTGAAACTCAAGACCAGAACTAGGAAATGGAATACTGTATTGTACAGTTAAGTAGCCAGGATAGGTTGTAACATTGAAGAGACTACTTAAATAGCACCGAGTATGAGAAAAGTAGGGTGATCAGCCTTTGCTCGAGTGATCAATTTACACTGAATTCATGGACAAAATTCCCAGGCTGAGTATTGCTTCACGTCTTTTTGATGTTTAACTAAGCTTTCTGATTTGAAAAATACAAGATTACAGAATTCAGAAATAAACCTGTCATAATTTAATTAGATAAAGTACAGCTACATTTTTCAAGTTGTGCATGTCCAGGTTGACTTGAACTTCAGCTTTCCAAATTGCAATTTGAATGATGAAAGCAGCTGCCTGCACCCCCCCTTTTCTCCCATGCCCCACATTTCCCTGAGCAACTACTGGAATTCAGGATTCCTTTTCAAACTGATAAAACAAGTAATGTGAGACAGCAGTCAGTGACTCCTTTGTCCAACACTTTCGTCAAGATACAGTTTTCCCCTTCTGTTAACTCCCTATTCGGTTCTCAGCATTCCTACCCTGAGCAAGTCTCCAGCAAAGCAGTGTTAAATAGTAAGCAGCAAAGCAACTCTGTAGCAAACAAGAACTTACTGTTACAAACAGCAAGTCAATGTTAAAGCTTATTTTAGCACATCCATTATGACTTGTTTCAAGCTGAAAAATACGTTATTACTAATGCTTCCGTAGAGTTCCTTGATAGCAAAAATAAAGTGACTCCCAGGTGATGGAATGAAGCTGGAAGATCAAGCAGATCAAGAGCATAGACTTCAAAACAGCTAAGATACACCAGAGAACCTCACTGTAAACCGAGGACTCCCCAAAAGCATCCCACAGAATCACTGCACATGATAATGTCTTAGGTGCTGACTGTGTTTTCTGACATCTAGAAATAGTGTCATTTTGCCACCTCTGCCTCCTCAGAGCACTTGCACTCAACAGCTATCATGCCCCCATTTTTGTACAACAGGTACCTGCTGAGCCCAACCAACCACGGAGGCAGTGAAAGAGGGCATGGGGGGGATGACACTGGGATGGGGCACGCACGCAAGGGAAAGGGCATAACTATCAATAAAGGAAGGAGAGGGAATAGCATAAATGTGCTAGAAAAATCAAAGATTGCAAGAGTAGCCAATACTTTACTGCTAATCACATGAAAAAACTGAGCACGCTGTGAAGGAGTTGGCACGTCACATGAGGTTTAAACAAGCCCAGCCAGCTGCATAAACTGTCTTGGCAGTTACCAGGAAAATTAGCTGTGACCATGCCAGACTGAAAATTTGCAATGCCTTTATTTGACGTGTTGCATCCCGCTGTGCCATTTATGTGGCAAAATGAAATATGAATGTCTCATAGGAATGTTTTTTCATTGCTTACAGATGGGAAGTTAGAACATCAGCAGTGATGGAAAACAATTTTTGGCTTAACACAACAGCTGTAATTATCATGGGAATATAAGCATACCCACAATAAAGCCTTGATTCTCATGCAGAATGCATACTGCACAAGTGGACTAGACACACCAGCAACCCCAGGACCCTGAAGGAGTCCAGCCACAAAGGCAAAAATCAAACTATTAGCATTTTAACCTATACTTAAAAAGGGACAATCTAGTGTTCTGAGGGCTTTATTTTCAACTACTCGAGATAATTAGACTAGAGGGATAACTATAAATAAATTGCATAAGTGAGGAGCAAACAAGACAATTTGTTAAGTGTAATTCATACTGTCATCAGGCCTTCCTCATATTAGTACCAGAATAGCAAGGAATGCAGCAAGCACTCCAAATCCTCCCAACCAGATGTCTGCTTCAGAGCTGCAACCTTACTTCATAGGAACAGCTGAACTATTTTCCAACAAACAGTTCCAAAAGAGAGACATAATGAAAAAACACATCTGCTTCCCATTAATACATATAAGTTATCAAAAGTTGTTCTTCTGGAGGGTGTAGCAGAACACTGTACTACTTAGTGATGATAAAAAACTAGTTCTCTGCTATGATAGCTCTGTATCTGCATTGGTCATTTGATGCAATGAGATGCTGCAGTGCCCATTAGATTCTGCTCAAATAGCAGCATGGCATGACATTGCTCTCTAGGGAATTCTGAATGTCTAATTAATGTTCTGGAGTGTAGTTAGGGATACAGGTTACTAATTAGCATTTTAACTAGGAGATGCAATCCTGTGCATCCTTACTGTTAAATCTACTTTTCATTTTGTGTTCTGAGGCATCCGAATTTGTGAGCTCAGCTTCTCAGTACTACTGCAAGGTAGGGAAATACCTGTCTGACCAATGGAGAACAAATACAGAGGTTAATACTTGTGCAGGCTCACACATGAATTCTGGCCAAGGCCAAAAAATAAATTAGAAAAAACTAAAAAAAATAAATCTGAAGAGACCATTTCACTTAAGACAGCTCCTGAAATTAAGGATCTTCATCCATCTGGTAATCTGAAAGTTTAAGCGGGGAGGGGAAGGGGGAGTCAAAGCCCTTTCAGAGTTATTTTTAAAAAAAGCAATTACTTAACCAGTCTCTAGGAAGTTAGAGAAGGAAGTTAAACATGTAATATATAATTAAGGTAGAAAACTCTTTTAGCAAAGATATTGGCTATCAGTACTCCACTACCAGTGTTATGCATCTTCAGGCTCCAGAGTTTAGACCTACATCCAAGAGTAATTAAATCTCTAGCCTCTACAGAGAAGAAGGCTGAAACTGAAATGGCACTTAGAGCACAATATAGAGAGGGCAGAATTATGGTGAGACAAACTTCTCTTTCACTGATGGCTTATGAACTGCTGCCAGAAGAACCTAGAGAGGAAAAAAAGCCCTTCAGATTTGAATGCAAGTTTCACCATTTAATGTTTAAACCTTTTTTTCCTTTTTATATTAGCTAATTACATATTTCTTCTGATTTTTACGCATTTTAGAAGCTTTGTTTCACCACCTGAATCCCAATGTTGAAAAGGTTCTTACTCAGTAAATAAGGTCCAACGAAAGCAGAAATTCATAAAGTTCCTCACAGGCTACAAAGAAAATGCATTTAGTGCTCCATGTTCTAACTACATTCATATTTTTAACATACCATTTGCTTCCAAATCAGCTTGATTAATTAAGTAATGTCTGTGCTGCAGTGCAAGAGATCTATTTTTGCTGACCTGGGTCCATGATTATACAGCTAATTCACATATTCAATGTAAGTCACCCTAAGAGGCATATACTCGAAAATTTACAACAGTTTTCCCTTTTGATCTTAAAAACCCCTCTGTACTCAAATGGATGAAGGCACAGGATGTGCAGGCTCACAGCTTTCGCATTAAAGTCTTTTGTTGAAACTGTTCCACCTGTTCTCAGCCCTCTAAGAAAAAAAAGTCTTGAGGACTCCACTTTGTGGAAGAGCTCTATAAAAGCCTGAACGATGATTTTAAGTACTAAGGAGAAAATGAGAAACGTTAGGTACGTGAATTAGGAAATGTTAATTTCATGCACTTTAGGAACACACACTCACACCCCACAGTAGTAGAAGCAGTAGTAGAGGAAAACACTACATGTGTAGGGGTAGAAATATTTGTTACATCATGGTGCTGGCTGGCGATGGAGGGTTGCCGCCTTAGAGCCCCCTGAATGGTACTTCCACTCTGGAAAGCATTCACTACATCCATCTGCAAGGAATCAGAGATTGTGACAGCTTGCTCAGCAAGAGAGAGAGAGAACAAGAGAAAGGACCATCCCATCTATAACACACAAAAAAGTAAAGAAAAAAAGGCACTTTTTAAAACAGAGCAGATACACAGGCAAGAGTTGCATTTAAAGCTGAAGAAAACAGAGGACCCTGAGGGATTACACATCCATCCACACCCTCTTTGGACAGTCTCAGTCACCAGTCACACCAGTTAGAACTGCCACCTTAGTCAAAGGGCTGGAGGAGATGGAGAGACTTCCCTCTAACACCCACTGTGTCCTCCTACCTTTTTCAAGACTATACCTGAGTTTGTATCCTGTTTAGGCCCCTAAACCACAAGATCTGACCACGACGCAATTCTCTCTCAGCGTGATCAATTTCCTCTACATCTTCTGCTAGTTCTTCTTCAGGAATCTCTTCCTTTTGTGTTCCATGACCAGCTTCTTTAAGGAATTTCAGACGGCTGGTTGGAATTGTTGAAATCAACTAACAGCGAACGAAAGATATGAATCAGGATTTTTGCTTAACACAATATCCTGCATGCAATTAGCAAAGTTGAAAACACAAATTATGTAAACAGAATGAATGCATCAATATAGAGCAATCACTCCAGCTGAATAGATGCAAAGCTGTGAATATCCTTACCACCTCGACTGAGTGTGAACTGAGGTGTGAAATTAAATTTGGACTACAAAACAACCTTGCAGGGACGAAGAATTCCATGTAAGCATTACTTGACTATGCCAGGAAGGAGCAGTACTGAAGCTACAAAAGCTCTTAATTCTGTAGACTGTAGATGTACCTAGAGCTTTCAGACCTCGATCAGTTTGATAAGCATGATGTGTTACCTCAAGAGACAGCTCTATCACTTAAAGTAGCCAGTTAATTCCAAAACGCAGAACAGACATGCATTCATTTGTGACAAGGATGATATCGATCCATTTGCAATGCAAGTGATGTTTCCAAATTGTATGTATCCCAAACTGTTGCTTTGCTACTTGGCATATAGTAGTTTATGTATCTTCAGCTAAACAAAAGCTCTATGGGGCTGTTCCAGCTTTCCTTTTCATCCCCACCTTCAGGGCTATTCTGGTGAACTATGTAGTGAAAGAGTCATCTTTTGATATGTCCCATCTAGCAGACTCAGATCAATTCCAAGACTGCTCTCCTTGATCATCACAAACCTAGAAGACCATTTCCACAGCTGCAGAAGAAAGAGACTGCTCCAAAAGCAAGATAAACAGCCCTTTATGCTGAAAATGCTGCTATGATGAATGCTCTCAGATCACAAGTCTTATTTCTATTATTCTCAAAAAGTCAGAAGCTCTTTGACTTTAATGAGACACTAGAGTAGCATAAACTGCTGCAGGAAAGCTTTGCCCTTGAACGACACTTTGGGTCAAAGGTATTTCAAGCAGTCTCAATTCTCTTCTAGGCTGCTTTTAAACCTCAGAGTGACTCTATTTGATTTTTTTAAATAATTAATTTTCCAGAGAACTTTATTAAATAGCTTGCTCACTTCTAGAATATATGTCTACATACAAATGTATTTACAACTAAAATTCACCCTACCAATTTTATGGTGAAACATGAAGTGTCTTTTACATAACGGAAGGAAACAAACTGTAATGGAAAACTCTTCATGTGGCATGAAAAGTTTAGACAACTATGTCATTAAATAATGGAAAACTCTGTAGCTCTAAAGTTTCACGTAAATAAGCTTGCTGCTTACAAGCACTGTTGTGCATGCAAAAGTAATGAAACCCTGGGGGGAAGGGGAAAATAAAAGTCAAAATGCAACAGCTTAATAGGTAGGAGGACTTTTCAATTATATCACAATTATGTAAGTGAAGACGAAAGAGAAAGTTGGTTTGAGTTTTTCTGCAATTCTTTCACTCCAGGGTATTTTTAAATCAAGAAAATACTAGCAAGTTTAACAATTCTAATTTTTCAAGAAAACCATTCAACACCAAGTCAAATACATTTCAACATTATAGTGTTCTTTGCATCTGTGTTCTCGCAAAACTTTCTGGTAATCATCCATACCTGGAAGTGCTGGTTTTGACCCATCAGGACCAGCACAATCTGGCTAAGGACATAATTTCATATTTAAAAGCTTAACTACAGCTGCTTCTAGTTACAAGCTGCTAAACATAAACCAGCCATAGCAACTAGTTACGAAATGTAACCAACTGACCAAGTCAAAATAAGGACTACTCAATTAAGAACTTTGTAACTACTGAACTAGTCAATTTTAATCAGTATTTACCATTAATCTCCATGTAGCCATAGAGCCCACTTGAAAGATTTGAATGCTAAAGACAGTGTGTTTCTCTTTTCCATGTAAAGTACATTAACGCGAGTAGATAATTGGCATTTTGAAAAACATTAATTTACCTGGCCCCAGAGCAGTGTTCCCATGCCAAGGAAAATGGACCACAGCCACTGTTCAATCGAGAGTTCTGAGCAACTGAAAGGCTTCCCACCAAACTGCACAATAACTATCTGTGAAGAGCAACAGCATTAAACATGTATCAGTGACCGATAGAAAACTCCCCAATGTTTCAGGATCACTACAGACAACTCTGCATTAGAACGCAGGACTTCCCATCTTAATAAGCATACTCTCTTCCACTGTATCAGCAGTTTGAGCAAGTTTCCAAACCTAAGTCATCTTCTTGTGCTTTTCAGAATTTCAAGAACTACCCATTTATTCTTCAAATGTCACACTCACAGAGACCTGTTGGCTCCTTCATTTTGCTTGCAGGTTTTTTTAACCTTCATTTCACAATTCCAGCATATATTCTCTGCTACAAATTTACAGTGATTATTTCTCTTGTGAACTCCCAGCTCGGAACTAAGTTGATTAATAAAGTTGTATTAACAGAAGTCAAAGATCCATAAGACATGAAATATTTCAGGATTAATTCAACAGGATATTGTTATGTACCCCACCAGTGTTAAATGTCAGACTTTAAATCAACAGTGTGACATCTATGTAAGTCTTGGGGGGAAGGGAAAAAAAAATGAGCTCCTACTGACTTACTGATTACAGCAAGCTGTACGGGCCCTAATGAGCAAGGTATCCCTCTGCATAGGAATTATATGCATGAAAGTCTGCCCTGGAGAATCAACAATTCAAAGTAGCAGGGCAGGCAGAAAAGGAGACAGTACTGACCATTAAGTAGGACACCTGACAGCTGAAAAGCCAAAGCCTATCTTCTTTTATTGACATAGAATAAAACAATGAGACAACAACTCAGGAGCTGGGAAGGCAATCAGTCCACCAAGTTTATAAAAGGAACACAGTTGCAGTCAGGAGTAATTTCTAAACGTTTGAGTTGTTGCACAGCAACAGCTATTTTGCTGCATATGCAACCCTAAAAATAAGAATAGCTTCTGAAGTAGTATCATCAAAAAACCCCTAAACCTAAGAGAGTAAGTGCCCTGGCTTTACATGAAGCCGTGGTTCATACATTTGCAGTGCTTGAACTGCTATGAATTCCATCAACTTCATGGAATTCCAAGTCTAAGGAGAAGCTTAACATGCAGGTTATGAAGCCTGAAACAACTTAATTCAAAATGAAAAAGAGTTCTGAAAAAAAGGAGTAAACTGACTTGTTATTTCTTCTGATTAATTAAAGGCCATTTAGAAGGTGAAACTACTTAAATTCAATATTGACTTTGTGTTTCTCAACACCAGCGTGTTAACCTAATCAATTTAAGACAATTTCATTGCATTTGTTAGGATATACTGAGTTAACTAGCTTTTGTGGATCCCCCTAGACACACCAACAGAAGGACCCTGGACATCAGGTTTTTTCCACCCCAAAAAGCACCTCTACAGGTAACTAAAATATATACCACTACATATAATGGATTTCTGCATCAGGAAGATAAAAACTGATACTTACGTTTCTAAAGCTTATTGATGTCCTAATCTCATTAAGAAGATATAAGAAGTTGTACCTGTTACATAATTATTTAAATGAAATCTTATTCAGATGCACAGGCAAATACTATAAGGAAGATTTGGAGGCAGGGGATGAATAGGCAGATGACACAAACAAGTCCTTCACATTTTGCCAGGAGACAAGAACACTAAGACCAAATTGAAAGACTAGAAAATTCAAAAGGTAAATACAAGCACTTCTTCATTCCAGTTTTACAAATTCCAAAGAGTTCTTCCCTGAAAACACCATCAAGCAGCACTTAGACCTTGTTTGACACGGAAGGGTTTTCACGTTGCAGAAGTTAAATTCCTGGCACTAGTTGACTGACAATTCCAAGGCAAGCAAGTACATCAGTGTACTAAACATTTTCCCCCCACCCTCCAAGAATTTACTTACCTGCACAATAAATGTCCCCAGAACAATAGAACAGAAGATGGCGTTGTTAAAGATTCCTTCAAACACGTTTCTTTCACCATGAATTTTTCGGGCATTAATTTCATTAAAAAGCTGCATCATTACAAATGTGTTAAATACTAAAGTATAATGCTCTGAAGGAGGAGCATGCAGAGGTGCATTTCTTCCACTATCGATATCAAAAATTTTCTCACCTGTGTATAAAAGACATTTATCAGCAGCTTAATTAGCATCTTTTACACACACTACAACAAAAAACTAGTTTTAAAATCACATCTCTACAACTCTGTACAAAGTCTCAGTATTCTTACCAGCAAACAGGAGTGTGAAGACCACTACGAGCTGGTAGAATGCATGACCCAAAATGTTCTTCATCATTGTACGTGAAATCAAAGGTTTGTTTCTACCATAAGGCTTTCGCAACAGAAGAGCTTCAGTGGGTGGTTCTGTTGCCAGGGCAAGAGAAGCTAATGTGTCCATTATGAGATTTACCCACAGCATCTGCACAGCTTTAAGTGGAGAATCCTATAAAGATAGATACATAAACCCTCCAATAGAAGTGAACAAATTGCAGCTATAAAGGCATCTGTCCTACAACATTGGCATGTTCTGAAGAGCATCATATTCTCTGGACTATTTAACTGCAAGTTTCAATTCAAGAGTTAATCAATCATGACATTTTCAACCTTTATTAGCTGAAACAATCCACCACTGGTACCTACTTGTGTTATGCATGCTCCTGTAAAAGCAACAATTACTGCTACTACATTGACAGTAAGCTGGAACTGAAGAAACTTGGAGATGCTGTCATAGACATTTCGTCCCCACATAACTGCTTTAACAATACTTGTGAAGTTGTCGTCTGTAAGGATAATATCAGAGGCTTCTTTAGCTACGTCTGTTCCAGCAATACCCTGGTAGAAAAAGAAAAACACCATGAAATACAACAGGATGCACTCATTTATGTGATAAAAGCTATTATTATGTCCTTGGTCAGCACTCACTTTGATAAACCATGTCTGAAGGACTTCTTTAATGTAAGTACCTAAAAGCCTACTGAGCCAAGGGGTGCTTGCAAGTTCCACTCAAGTATGAGAGAATGTAAACAAGCAAACAAAAGAAGTAATGCTGTCTTTAAAATGAAGACCTTAACAGATATCCCCAAGTTGACGATAAAGACAAACTAAGTTCCCCCAAAGAAATGTTACTGAACCCTGTGCAAGCTGAAGGCCACCAGATGGTGCAATGCTACAGTTCAGGCCCTGCCCTAACCAGTTTGCAGTATGGATTCCAGCAGCAGGCAACAGCATGTGCTTAGAACACAGTAGAATGAGACACATTACCAAAAACCTTCTGCAGAAGAGCACTGGCATTAAACAGTTTAATATGCAATGCCATTGCATATGCATTGAAATGCAATATGATATTCTGAAGTTTTAAGCACCTGTAGTCTCCTACAGTATCCAAACAGTTATGGTGAGTTCTGTGAAATGGCTACTTTAGAGATCTTTAATCTGCTTTAGGCATTGCAAAAACACTAACTCAGTAGCAAATTTAATGATCGTTACTCTTGATATATTATTTTGTCAAGGAAATGAGTCACCTGCCCAGCTATGTGTGTACCTTAAAAGGTACCTTTAACGTGTACCATCCACTCTATGATATTTAAGTGCTATTTACATAAGCAGTGAGAGAAATTAATTTCTTACCAAGATGAACATAGACAGCAACTGCAGGAAACATTTAAATTCTTCAAGATCAAAACAAATCTGCCCCTTACAGTGGCAACTAAGCAACTATACAGTAGCAGAACACAGATACTTGTTAAGACAAGACTGTTACAGTCGAGAGAACATTTCACATGTAGCTGTCAAATTTCTAAGTTATGCTTTATCTGAGTCACTCTATCTGCATGTAGTGTAGGATTGTGGTCTTCATTTTTTTTCTTTCCCTTTGCATGCTTAATAATGACTTTTTAAAGACTACAGTGACCTGCTAGCACCAAACTGTGCTTAAGACTGAGGAGCAATCTTGTGCCGAAAGGAAGCTTGAGAAATCTATCTTACCTTGTCATGAAAGAAAGAGAAGAAAGCTGAAGCCTACATACTTAACGCATGAGTCTAGTATTTGCACTCAAAAGCCAAGACATGGTTTGTCTACCAACTTGAAAGGACAGTTGACAACTTAAACTGAGAAAGCCAAGTAATCTATTGCTCATGAAGCAAGATTCTTTAATCCTAAGTGATTTGACAAGTTATTGATAAAACACTGAAGATTAAAAAACCAAATAATCATACCATAGCAAATCCAACATCTGCCTTCTTCAGAGCTGGACCATCATTGGTACCATCACCAGTTACTGCCACAACTTGCCTCTGGTCAAAGACAGTGCTGTCAATTATACCTAAAATAAAATGATGTAGTGGTGTTACAGGTCTAAATTGACAATACAGCACAGATTAAACTTGAAAGAAAACCCCATTTTTGCCTTCCTCTGAGTCATCAAAAAATCCCCACAAAAAAAATCCCAAACCAAACAAACTGACCACGACACAATAGTGGAAGTTCTAGTTAGCTCCATTTTTCAAGTAAAAAATCTCAAAACAACTGCAACATCTTCACATGTATTTCTTACTGTTCACTCCTAATTTTGTTTTCTAGAAGCAGGGGAAAAAAAAAAAATCTAGCTGTACTTAGAAGCTCAGAGTTTTTTACTTACCTTTTACTAGAGTGTGTTTGTCAGTGGGAGAAGATCTTGCAAGAACACGAAGCTTTGGCCAAATTTTATCTATTCGCTCTTGCTCTATCTGCAACAAGAGCATTGGTTACGTTTTACAGATAGGAGACTTAAAATATCTGCTGATCTCCTTTACATAGCCAGTATGCTTACCTCTCCTTTTTCATTGCGTATTCTCCTGTTAAAGTCTTTGCCCTCTAAACACAAGAAGTCTTCACCAGGATTCAGAATACCACACTTTAATGCAATAGCACGAGCAGTGTTAATGTTGTCACCAGTGACCATACGTACAGTTATGCCTGCACGTTGACACTTTTTTATTGCATCAGGTACCTGTAAGCAAGAAATAAACCACACAGGCTCAGAAACTGCACATAAGCTGCATAAATCTAGACAAGTGAGTGAATAGAATCTTTATGGTTCAGTCTAAAGTAACTTATTCCAGAATGAAGACTGTTGTTATGGAACATTAAAAAAAACTAAGTAGCATATCACAATTCTTTTCCTGAAAACACAAACAAATGATGATTTTGGCAAAGGGACTTTGTGTTGCTCTTATGTCAGTTCCCTTCCCCCCTTCAGTTTTTCCCATACCACAAAAATCCTCATGACATATATGAGGCTGCACTGAGTACTGGCATTTCATTAATGATTATGTGAAATACACTACAGCACATACTCTGCCCACAACATTTCACTGTGAAGTGACAATAGCGCAGATCAGCTTGCAGTTGCACTTACACGTGGCATAAAAGCTTTCACTATTGAAAAACCTCCTTAGACCTCAAACACCACAAGCCAAACTCCTTACCCTCTGTTCCCAGGTGACAAACCCTCCTCCCTCTATCATTCCCCATGAGAAGCTGGCAACAAGCTAACGGCTAATATTATCCTATCCAAATAGTCCTAATATTCCAAGTGGTTAAAAAAATGACAAGTTGTTCTGTATACTGAGACCCTGCAGGGTAAGCACCTTAAGTTATTAGTCTGCATAGAGCTTCAGTAACACAGCATAAGTGACATTAAGAAGTTTTAATCTGCTTTTATAGCTCCATTAACTTTCCCCCCAAGAAATTAGATTTTCATTTATTAACTATGCTTAAGGCATACAATAGCAGTTCAGTTTCTTGTACTCTCTGCATGATGAACAACATCATGAATCCCTTGTAACAGAATCAATGCAGCTTCGTCGGTGACCCTACCTCAGGTCTCACAGGATCTTCAATCCCAACAACAGCAATGCAGGTCAGACCAGTAACAATATCATTTTCGTTGTCCCACTCCGGCTCAGGTTCCCCTGCTGGGAAGTCTCTGAATGCCAGGCAGATGGTTCTGAGACCTTCAGAAGCCATTGGCTCAATTACAGTTTTCACAATATCATCACGGTCCCTAGGTCTAAATACCTTTGGTTCTCCATTAGCACTCAGTATTTTGAAGCACCTGGAAAGAATGGTTTAAAGAGTTATCAAATTTTAACTGTAAATTTAATCCATTCAATAGCTTATTAGTCAACTCCAGTCAGTTTCCACAAGCTTTGTTTTCACTAGACTCACACACATGAGCACTAAAAGCCAGTAGCAGCATCCCTGAAGTAATCTCTATATACACTTAATTTCTTCCCAACTGCAAAATATACTTCCTGTAGAAAGCTAACTGAGCCGCCATCCTAGGATAAAAGTAATGCCTGATGAATTTAAGATACAAACATCAGTTACCTCCCAGAAGTAGCCATTTCCCCACTGTACACAAACAGTCTGGTGCCTGTGCTGGCTGGGTCAGGCAACCCTGCTTCCAGTTCAACAAAATAATCCCACCTTGTTAACAGCTATACAAGCCTCAGAAGTACAGTCTGCTTCCAGAGCATGCATGTGCTGCTTAAACAGCTGTAAACACTAAACCTAGAGCATTAAAAGCAAACTCTGGTACTGCTACCCTTGAGAGTATAAAGGTTTGCACCCCTCCCCACCAAATCTATGTGCAGAGAATTCAGAGAGCATCTGGCATATATGGCAGATTAAAATATATGTTGAATTAAAAACAAATACTTGAACTTATTTAAATGTTTGTATAAGAGACTAGATTCAACACTATGCACTCTAGCATTTCAACACATGCTCTTTTTGCTACGTTTCTTCATGCCAAAGATGCCACTGCTTTCACAGACAACATATATACTTTACCAACATTGATGCCATGAATGTAACACTACCAAAAAATTTGAACAATAAATTTAGTCTTGTTCATCTGTCCTTCACAAAGTTTTGCCATAAAACATAAACAAACAAAAAACCCAACAAACAACCAAGAATTTATTACTTTTCCTTAAAATACCAAGTTCAGACCTAGCAAATCTGTTAAGATGACTACTGTGATATTTAAGTATTTAGTCCAAGCATTTATGGAATTCCTTAAGAGTTTCCACCTCATACAGGAAATGAAAATGAAGCAGTCACAGAGTTTCAAAATGCGCATCATAACTGAAATTTGAAGTCTATTTTAACTGCCTGAATTTGGCTCTCTCTTCAAATGTCAGCAGCCACTAAGGATACCTAGTGTTATCTGCAATCATAATAATATAAATGATAGTTTCAAAACATTCAATATAAATAAATGCATGTCAAAAGGTTCTATGCAAGGACTGCATTGAAACTCACTTCAAATATTTAACTTATTGGTAAGAAAAAAAAGAAGTGCTCTACTTGAAAAGTTTATGTATTTCTTCTACACTTAAGGACTCGTTTGTTTCTATAAATGTTCCTGCTTAAGTTTCAGTGTTCAAGAATACTCATACATGTCGTAATAAAGAAGGAGCAGCACAACTGACAAACCAGGTTACAAGCTGAGATTGATCCCTGGCACTGCATAAGCAGTGGCTTATGATGGCTAAGACTGTTTCCTATTCAGTGCACACTCTGAAGTAGTTTTGGAATTACAACTATTTCAGTAGTATCCAAATCAGTCTAGGTTTGTTTGTTCTTTGCCAAATGCCCTCATTAGTTATTTTCTTATCCCAGTTATGAAGCCAAGTGGACCATATCAGACTGGGATGAATGAATTCTAGCAACTTTTACAGTTCAATTGCTCAATACAAGTTACAAAATACTTTTGAAGGTAGAAGCAATGCAAATATAGGCATACTTACTCACTGATGAGACCTGGCTTAAAACCTAGCTATGCAAAAAAATTACACATATCAAAAGGAACAAGAGTCCTATAAAGACTGAGCTTTTGTTCTCAGCTCTAAGTTGAGGAGAAGGAAGATCACAGGTTTGTTTCTTTAGTGCATTACTGCTTTCCTAGATAATGATTTGGGGAGCTAGTAGCAAGCAAAAAAGGTAAACTGAACTGATGAACATAATCTATTCACTACTCAGACTAGAAATAGTCTGACCTTAGAACCCAAACTGGCCTGGCTACAAGCTGCTGTTCCTAGAGAACATGATGCATGCATGTTTGAGGTCTCTCCCCACCTAGTTAGCAGTTACCACAGCTTTCTTCACACCTATAAAAGGTTTGTCCCAGTGGCACCTAATCACTTACTAAGTCTAATCTCATTCCAATAAATCCTCTATAGATGGGCAGATGGATAAGGAAGCAATTTGCTTTGTCACATTAAATCCCCTCAAGTTTCTCCATTCAAAGTTCAACCTCCAGTTAAAATTATCAACTTGGACATCAACTGACACAGTCATAGGTAGTAGTATGCTGAAATTAATCACTTTTCAAAGGCTCTCCTGGAATTTATGCATTATCAACTGTTGTGACTACTAGAAGATGTGAGCATTTTGTCCAACCACACCTAAAACTAAGACAGTTTAACTAAACAATAGATCAATTCATAGATGCTAACAAGTTTAAATTAATCATGACCAGCTCTTTTTTGAGTGGTGGGACTGGGGTGATAGACTGAAGTGCTAATTGCCCATCTTACTGTAGAAAGCCAAAAAATTGAAGGAAACAAGCTGTGAAGGGGGCTGCAGTCACAAGGGTACAGGACAGCTTGTTTCTGAATAGGGAGACCAATATTTCAACATAAGCACTATGTTGTTTAGTGCTTCAGCCTCCTCACCTATCACAACAATTTTAAATGCTGGAACACAATAGTATTGTTCTTACTTTTTAAGAACTATCTCAGAGGCACCTTTGCTGAATATCCGGAAACTGCCATCAGAGTTTTTTAACACAGTACTCATAGATTTTCTAACAGAGTTGAAGGTGTACACTTTGTACAAATCTTCTTCTGGTATCTCATTTCTTACGTCCTGATAATCACGTTTTAAATCCAAGAGGAATCCCAACAAGGCACATTCAGTTTTATTTCCAACATGGCGTGGTAGGCCACCTTCTTTTTCAGGAGGCTGCAAGAAGAACAAGAAGCTTTGCTGATTAGGAGGTTAACTTATGAGCCACTGAAGCACAGCATTTAGAAAACAAGGAAGACCAAGCTTAGCCCTGGGTTGGAGAAGTTTCAGTTTTGCAATGATTACAAATTTCTATAAGCCATGATCCAAAGTCATACTGCTGCTTTTTACAAGTAACTTCTGTAGCTGTATAGGATCCTTCAGTCTGTTTCTCAGACTAAAACTCATCCATTAATTTGTATCAATCCCAACATGACCTTACTAAAAGGCATTATCATTAGCTGAAATATTTATCTGATCAATTGAGTGTAGACCTCGAACAATTATTTTGTATTTTAGAAGTACAGGTAAGTTTACAAAAACTGGTTTAAGCAAGCTAAATGGCATTATTTCTGCTAAATTAAAGTACCCTCTCCTGTAATAATTCTTCCTCAATGACTCAGTCTACGATCACATCACCTGTTAGCCTTCTACTGAACAAGCTAAGTATTTAAGCTTCTTAAGTCTCACTACAAGTTCCGTTTTCCAGGCCATGGCCTATTTAACTGGAAAGAGTTCAGAAACAAGTTTCCAACCCTTTAATACCAGAATAAGTTTCTTATCTCAGCAATGTGGAATATGCACATAAGTCCTATAAGTAAAGGAGTATTTCTCTCAAGATATTTGAGCTGTAACATTGCAGTGTAGTTTGCAGCAAAAAGAGGAGCAGCACTTACTGAGTCTGACACGCCTCAGGCAGCTAGAGCTGAACTATGTTAATCATAAGTCAGTGATCCATTTTCATTGTTCAGAGTTGCAAGATTCTGAATTTGGCTGTACTGAATACCTGAACTTTCAAAATGTTCACTTTAACGTGCACTTTAAGATGTCCTGATCTGGGTTCTCCACTATGAGAGAGACAAGTACAAGCAAGTGTAGCCATGGGACACAAAGATGATACAGGACTTGAGCACCTGATGTGTGAGGAGAACCTGAGAGGGCTGAGGCTGTTCAGCCTTGAAAAGACAAGACTCTGGGGGAGAAACTTATTCAGAGATTTAATACACATTGCTAAGGGAGATGGGTGGAACAATGGTAAAGACTGCCAAGCCAGACCTAGTGGTGCCCAGTGAGAGGACAACAGGCAATGGGTACAAACTGAAGATTTTGAAACTCCATTTCAACATAAGGAAACACTAAGGGTGGTGAAGTACTTACTTGATCAGGTTGTAGTCTCCATCCTTTGAGATTATTAAAACCTGACTTGACATATAGCCCTGAGCAACATGCTCTGGCTCAGAGGATAGTAGGAGTCCCTCGTCAGCATTCTGCAATGCTGTAAAGCAGACTAACTGACCACAGTGGATGTAAATTGATTAAAATTGTGGTAGCAAGGGACTTGGTCAGTTTACATACAGCTACCCTTTTTTTCCTATAGAAAAATTCTTAGAAAATAAGACTATAAAACTCCTCACGTGCTCTAAACTCATTAGTAGTATTTCCATCTTGTTTCAGAGAAATCAGTGCTGGTAAACTCGATGTGCAACCTTCAATTACTGCTGTTGAGGAAATTCTTGCAGAGGGTACCATTTTTATTGGCTGAAAAGAAGCTTTCAGACTGAGCTTTTACTGCTCTTTGTGTACAAAGCATTCTTAGTGGAGGTTTCTACAAAATCATGAAGTGCTAATCCTAGTTACCATTTTTATTGCCTTAAAGAATATAAGTTATGCAATATGTTGGAATAACTACAGCAAGGAATCTATGTTTAGAGTTTCAGAAAATAAAGCACACAAAAATGCTAAATACTCGAGTATTTAAAATGTTTAACAGTCCATTATTTTTATTTCAAAATATTTTGCAAGTCTCAAACAAGATTTCAGTAATATGTTAAATTCTAAAGCCTATAAATTTATACAATAGTATTTGGAATAAAAATTAAAAAAAAAAGAATCACAAAAGTCCTCACCTATACTTACATTTTTACATTACATTCTACTTAATGTTGTGCTATTCTTACATTATTATTTTATGTAGCACTCAAATTGAGCCAAGATGCTCTTTCAAGTAAGGTAAACAGCCGCACTTATTAAAACAAACTTAGACACAACTGTGAACTTAAAAGGAAGTTATCTTCCTGAGATAGTATCTTTGAATTATCAGTTCTAACTGAAATAAACTATTTTTAGCATTGAGTCTCAAATGAACACTTGAGCAATTTACAGCAGGTTCAAAACACCTTATGCTATGTTGTGCCACACACTTAAGAATAATTGCCTACCATGTGGCCACCAGACAATTTGCATCTTCTGAGCAAGTTGTTTAGTTATGATTGAAATGAAGAAATCCACTTACCAGTATTTTGGAAGTATAAGCACAATTAACAGAAATTCCTGTCACAAGGTAAGCCATCGTTTTCTCTGGAATAGCTTCTGGTTCTGGAATTTTTTTGTAATGTTTTTCATTGATGTAGGCTTGGACCACTGTCATTCTGTTCATGGTCAATGTTCCAGTTTTATCTGAGCAAATAGCTGTTGCATTGCCCATTGTTTCACACGCATCCAGGTGTCGCACCAAGTTATTATCTTTCATCATTTTCTAAGGAAATAAAAGCAGTCAACAGCTATCCATGACCATTACTTCAGAAACTCTCATTTAGAGAGTCCAGTCTTACACAGGTGTTTCAGAAAACATGCAGTCTCCAAGTTATCTGGAATCTTTCAGAGGAAAAATCTGAAGCTGCCACATTCAGTCCAGATTCCTTTAAGTCTATTGTGTTGCAGTAAACCTCATTTTGAACAAGGTACATAGATACTATCTCCTGTATCTGCATTTCAGACTGACTACTGACACTTTTCAGACTGTTACTAGCAGTTTATCATATTTAGAAATACAGGAGAGGTAAAGATTGAGCTTTACCAGATACAACATTAAAAATCTCTGATTCCAAGAAAAAGCAAGTAAGTTGTGTTACACTCATCTGAACATCAGATGAGTCATATTTCAAAGATGCTAGATTCAGACTTAATATCAAATACAAACCAGAAGCCTAATGTTTCAACTGACATAGTGAGGACTACACAAGTTTCATAGGTTAATATCACATTAAATTCATTACTTAAGTTTGTATAGTATTTTCACCTGAAAGAGGTAGATTAAATTCAAATTATACAATACTAATGGCACTACTACTCAGTGCTGTAAATTGTTGTTTGAGAACACAGCCTGAAGATGCATTTTCTTTACAATTAGATATTCAGATAAATAACCAGTCTCAGCATGCTGTAGCAGTAAGAAAATTAAGAAAACAAAGAGCTTAAATTAGAAAACATGCTGCATCATAAACAGAAAGGTAAGGGTTTAACCATATTCAGTCCTCAAGGAGAATCAATCTGGAAGCTTTTGTAGTAGTTGCTTAACACGTCAGCTAGGTAAAAGTTCAGGTTTACAGAAGATTAATACTTACAAACTCTAAGACATTTATTTATTGTAAGCAAATGCTACAATACTGTGCACTGAACCCATTCATCTTTAGCTGGTAACAACAGGCTGGCACTGCTCACTGTTCATGTTAGTGTGTATTCAGAGATGTGGAAAAGTACTGCAGTGGAATTCTTAGGCAGTTCAAGGTAACAAGAAAAGCTTCTTCACAGTCTGTTATATATATGTGATGCAGCATAACTCTGCTGAGATTTTACAGCTGATGAATACACCCTTTAAATATATACTTTCAATGAATAAAATATCCCCCTCTATCCACTTACCTTAACAGAGTAAGCAAGAGATATAGTCACTGCAAGTGGAAGACCTTCTGGTACTGCCACCACCAAGACTGTAACTCCAATAATGAAGAACTTCACAAAATACTGAATATAAATTGGTGTACATTCAGCAAGCCAAGGTCTCTTCTGAACCCAGAAGGTATCAATTACAAAATACAACACAAGGATAATGACTGTGATTGCAGACATCAACAAACCTTGTTGAAAAGAAAATGAACAGGTTTCAGAAGTTATCTCAAACATTTGCAAGGCAGATTGTGGATCAATCAAGTGCAAATACTCCTGCCTTTACAGAAGCTAGTCTATAACTAAGATTTTTAACAGGCAAGTCAAAACACTGAGGTAGTTCTCAGGCATGTTCCAACTTCCAGTGCAAGTATTTCACCTAGAAACTTCTAAAATATTTTTTCTTCCATTTAATTGAAAATATACAGCTATTTATGAGATCAGCATACTGATCTCTTCTAAGAGTAAGCAGAGTAAGAACTGAATAAATTCAGCAGGCCTTCAATGATTGTACTGCAGACTTATCCAGTAGAGTTCTTCAGTGCATGTACTGTCTCAAAGCTGCAGGACAGAAAAATCCATGGAGGAAGCAGATGAGTATTAAGAGTGTGTGAGGAATTACAATGGGTCAAAAAAGTACATAAAGGAAAGCAAGAGCTCTTGAAAGATATGAAAAACCATGTTTGACAGGAACAGTAGTTTAGACTAACCATACCATGGAAGTTTTATTCAGCATTTGTTAGCACAAATTTCTCTGAAAATTAACACTGGTATACATAACTATGGAGTGCTACAGCTAATTGCTCTGTCCTCAGGTCACAACTGGCTAATAACACAGATGCTGAGGTCAGACCTTGAACCCCAGCTGGGAGTTCAACGACTAATAGGCTGGACTTCAAGTCTTCTAGAAGTTCCTTCTAGCCTAAATCTTTCAACAATTCTACATGGACCAAAATAAATCCTGAAATATTTGAATTAAACCTCTACACAGCAGATAACTTTGCCTAAAATGTACACTGAACCTCGCTGTTGTTTTAGTCTACTTTCAAGAAGCAACAATCTACCAAATGTTTTGACAAAACAGCTGAATATTAGCCAACAGAAAAGTAGGAAGTCAATAAAAATGTTAGCTATCAGGAAGGCATATGCTAAGTGGAAATTTCGTGGCCTCTGAAAGTACCAGCAATAATCTGGCTGACCCTACCACATTTTTCAAACCTCACACAATTTATAGTTCTCTAGGTACATTGCTAAATGCCATGTCTTATCTAAAAAGATCTTTTATAACAATTGTCCAGTGTTTTGAAGTTGGAATTTTCTCTCCTAGAAGCAAACTATTCAAATCAAGTTAAAATAAAAGCCACCCACTCAACAGTGTGAGAGCCATCAGCACACTCAGGCAAAACAGAACACTTGCATGCATTAGAATTTTGCACTTTTAATAATCAAATCACTCAAGGCTAGCGACTTAAGTTATCTCCTCACAAACTATGCATGTTCCAGCTTTATTCAAACATGCCATCAACTTAAGGAGGGTTCTGAGACATCATACCTGCTTTGCCAATCTGAACTGCGAGCTTGGTGAGTTTGCCTTGGAGAACCGACTTTTCCTTCTTTGGCAGGTTTGCTCTTTTCTTGTCTTTCTCATCTCCATCCCCACCATCCTCACTCTTCAGTGGCTGCATTTCCATGGCTGCACCATCCTGAGCTTTAGCTAGAAGTTAAGATCAAAAAGGTTTAGCCATTGTGGAGTCCCCCAAATCAGTAATACTTAAAAAGCTTAACACCAGGCTTCACTGAACACCAGTGCTGTATTATCTTTTATCCAGAGTGGCCATTCTACTCATGAATATTTAAAGTCTATTGGGTGTAGGTGCTAGAATACCAAGTTCATTTAAGCAATTGTTTTGCAAATTGCTAAGCAATTCACTTAGCATCTTTAGCATATGCACTTTGGATCTAAGGATTCAACGTGCATTTTCATAGCAAAGTAGTATTCATTATGTACACACTCAGAAAAGAGACTTGCAAGAAAGGATCAGAGAACCTGCATTTACCTTTGTTACGGTTTTCAACAGCTCCATCTTGCTTTTTACCTATTGGAGAGGGGAATAAGTTGTGTTTTAAATTGGTTGTGCAGAATTCACTTTAGTGTTTATGTTATATATAATGCCTACATTACTCTGCTGAAACAAGCAACTATATGAAAAATAAAGTAAAATGTTTAAGTCAGCTCACAGAAACAGCTCATATCAATTTTTTAGACTTTACTTTTCCAATACAAAGCCACTGCACTGTTAATCTACCACGGTTAAAATTTGTGCAATCTACTGATACTTATTGGTTGTGAGGAAAGCTTTAAAAAGACTTGCTGACATGCTTCTCTAGGACATTTGTGACATGAAAGTGATCCTGGTTGCCTTTGTTTTGATCTGTTCTTCCAGCACTTGCCAACAGTGTCTGACTACTTGTGTAAATCAACTGTAGGATCTCACTTCCAGAATCAGTGGTTTTGTACAACACTGCAGAAACTTAATGGAGGTACAGTGCTGCATTACTGGATCTATGCTAACCATATTTTCCCAAACATGAAAATAATCTGTAGGCAACATATCATACATCACTAAGAGAATAGCTCAAGTTCATAATAAAACATTGCTCCTACCTGTGCTCAGAAATGGAGTTCAACAAGAGATCATAAAGGAGGACAGTGAAATAATGAAAGAATTTAACAAGTGAAACATTAAAGGTAACTGGAAGACCAATGCATCATGTGCCATTTGTTGGAGTTTGGCAAGTGACAAACTTTACCTCTAAGCAGAGAAAGGAAGAGTTATAATTACTATTTGCAATAACCTGAAACGAAAGCCCAAAATTGAGGAACTTAAGACCCAGGAATTGTCAGCATCACTGGTAATTCAAGGTCTTTGGCCTTAGGCCATGTAGACTGAAATTTATGACAGTACTCAGGTAGAAGAAAATCAAATTATCAGCTGAGGAGAAAAAAAAAAAATCATGTTCACTTTCTCCAGAAGATACCACTCTAGACCTCTTAATAACTTGTCATTGTTTCCTAATTTAGTATTTGCTCTTTCCTAGTTCCCCTCTCCCTCTTACACAAACAAATTTCTATACTTCAGTGACTTATAACTCCTTGTACATACCTCTGCTTTCACTCTGAACCAAGCCATACACAGCCAACTAAATATAGTCACTTTAATCTCCTTAACATTCATAGAGAAGCTAATTTAGTTTAACCTGAGTTTTACCAAGGAGAATCTTATTAGGCACCTAACTTAAGGGAAATATCTTGGGAGACAAAAAACTCCACATGTATTCAGGCCCTAGAACACACCAAAACACTACTTGTCAAAGAGACGGGCAGAATATTAATAAATGCTATAATCCTCTCCATATCTCCTGTAGCAGCTGGTACTGCTGTTTGTTTACTTCTACTTCCTCTGTGAGAGGAATAGCAAAGGATGGCAACTGTTCCACACTAATCCCTACAAGTGTTGCAGGTCAACTTTTACTCTTCACTATCATGCTTGAGCTTGAAACTAGTTTAGAACTTTGAATCTGCCTTGTAACAATTTTTCTAACTTCTGAAGAAACTGTTTTTTCAAGAGGGGTCAGAATTGTAAAGCATTTGTGGGTTAGGACATGACAAAAAGCAGAATTCAATCCCAATTCCTGCACAGAGCACATATTACAACAATTGCCTCCTTGATTTGAAGGCCACTGAGATCCCTAAGCATATTTCTGTATGACTTTCCATTATTGTTTCATATTCCTCTGAAAAAAAAGTGTATTCTTCAGTCAAGGACCCTCAGGCTCAGTCCCATCCAGTAGACTTCACCAGAGTTTCTTGAAAAAGTTTTACTGTGGTGAAGCTCAATCCTGAACATGCCTTTTGAGAGCTAGTATCAAAATATTACTGCTTAACACTTTATCTAAGCTGTAACTTATGATGAGGAAGATGGCCCATTTCACTCTTCACAGAAGGGCTCTAGAATATGCTCAGTTACAAGTCCCCTCATCCCTCCAAAAACAAAGACTACAGAACAGTGCTATAAGGATTAGGCTCATGTATATCAATAAGCATTCAAAATTTCGGCTCTGGAAGAAAAGTTATCCACAAATTCAGCAGTATCAAAGGTACAAGCTTTTCTCCTTCAGGTGTCCTGCTCTATACAGGGCATTTTCTATCTGTCAGATGCAAAACTAGAAACTTATTAAGTTGAATTAGATAATAACCTGTTTGCCAATATTTGCTATTAGACATGACTGTACTTTGAAGTTACACAAGATGACTGTATAACTATACATGGCTGGTTAGGACTTGTAAACTTTCTAAGCTCTAAATGATCAATGAGATCTGAAGTTTACTTTAAAATCCATGTGACAAGGGTTAGTAGTAGTGGTGCACTCTCAGATCACAGGACCCGACATTTTTTGCCCTGTGAAACCTACAGAAAAGTCTGAGGCTTTTAAAAAACACCCCACAACCAAACCAAACCAACCAAACAAAAACAACCCCCCCAAAAAAGTCTTTCTGGCTCCAGATCACTAGAAGATGTTTTTATCCAGTAACATTCACTCCTCCCTTCCTCGCCAGGGATTGAAGATTATTATGCCTACTTTTCTTGTCCTTCTTCTCTTTTTCCTTCTCTTTTTCCTCTTCATCTCCTCCAGCCCCAAGTAAGGTAAAGATGATTCCGGTCTGAGAGTTCACGCCTACAGCAGTAACCACCATTCTTCCAGAGCCTTCCATCACATGTGTACCTGAAAGATTGAATCAGATTTTCCATTAAGACTTGAGAAGTTATATGGCAGAGGATATAAGTACTTCAAGGAAATTACACCGGATAATTTTAGGAGTCAGCCCAGATAAGGTACAGTTTGCCAGATTTTAACCTTAAAATTTTGAAGAACCAGAAACAAACCACTTTCTTCAAGATTTGTCAAATGCTACCCACCTGACAGCAGCATAGGATCTCTGTCCAGAGATTTCTTAACATGATCGGATTCTCCAGTCAGTGAGCTTTCATCAATTTTGAGGTCATTTCCTTGAATGAGTACACCATCAGCTGGTAAAAGGTCACCTACAAGAGAGCACTGTCTATGTTGAATGCAGTTCCTTTTTTAAAAACAAAAGAGAATTTCAACTTTTAAAAAATCCGTTTACCATATTTCACTTGTGCAATATCTCCAACAATTATGTCAGCTACTGGTATCTGGATGACTTGGCCACCTCTGATGACTGTAAATTTCTGTTCTTGTTCGATACGGCTCTGCAATCCCCGAAACTGTTTCTCTTTACTCCAGTCATTGAAAGCTGTTACTAACACCACACAAACTACAGACAGGAGGATTGCGGCTCCTTCAATCCAACCTGCTTCAGATTCGTCCTCTTCTTCACCAACACTTACTGATCCACATACTGTAGAAACAGGTTTTAGATTTAACAAAGTTCAAACAGATAGTCATTTCAACAACAAAAAACAGTTTTTGCCAAACAGAAGCTATGAATAGTTGCCAAATGTTTTCCATGCTAGCGTTCTTTACAATTTTACCTTTATTTTCAGTAAGGGTACGAAACAAGAAGCTAAATAACCTGGAAATTAGAGCAGCTCGAGGAAGTTAAACTACCCTGCTTATCGTAACGTAAGATAAGTTGATATATAAAAGTTACCTATCCTTACTATCTTGTTAAATGATGGCATAAGAATACCAGACTAGTTAACCACCCTCTGCTTTCTCAACATAGCCCACTTTACCTTTGTCTTAAATAAGCCAGATATCAATGCAGAAATTCAGTTCAATGGAGGCCTGATCCCCTCATTTTCTGTTTAGAAGTATAAATATAGCTTCATTTCTTAAATTAGAAAGTTACCAGTGTCATATTGCAAATCAAGGAAAATTTAAGACTTGCTGACTTCCCAAAGAAAGCACATGACCACAAATTATAAATTGCTTAAATATTTGAGGCAAAGCTAAAAAAAAAACCCACTTGCACAGAAACATCATTGGATTTAAGGCAAGTCCTTGTTCCTGCTGCTTGTAATTTACCTTTGGCATTATTTTGGTCAGAATGATACCAAGACCAGAGGAATCTCATAGTGCCCTTTTAAGGCAAGCTAGAGTTTTAGTAGTGTGCTCTCAATAAGGAACAATAAGCTGCTTTTCTTATCTGAGACTTACTGTCTCCCATCAGATTTACAGTATAGACATGTTGGACCACGAAAGTCATTAGTATAATAAAAGTTAGATAACTACTTTTTAACAGTTTACTTACACGATTCATTTCCTCCTGGAGGCTGGTAAAAAGAAAGGCCCAAGGATACTACGGCTGCAATTTCTAATATAATTAGTGTAACATCCTGTAGTGCTTCCCATACTAACTGAAGAAATGTTTTTGGCTTTTTAGGAGGTATAAAGTTCTTCCCAAAAACTGCTTCTCTCCTTTCTATATCTGCTGGATTTCCACTTAAACCTATTTAACAATAAGACAAAATTAGTGACAGTTACTTGCATTTTACCCTCACATTAGAAGAAGCGACTGAGGTTTCCCATTCATGGAAACAAGTCCCACTCCATATTTCAGTAACAATACCAGAAAGACATATCTCAAATATTAACCTTAAATCAGAGCCACTATATCACCAACTGTATTTTATAATTCTCACATTGCCAAAATTAAGTTGGTGGTCTACCTGCTTAATATGTCACTTAATATGACATTGCAACAGAGTAATAGTAACAGATATACGTGGTTCAAGTAAACAAGTTTGCAAGGCAAGATCATTAGTAGAGTTACTACTATTGAGACTGAGTAGCACCATAAAGCTTTAGCAAGACCACAACCTGTAAAGGAAGTTCCCGTTCCCACTGTTGGGATTCTGATAACAACATCCTAGAATCCTAAAATTAATGTAACATTTAAAATTAAATATTTAATATAATTAGCATATTAAAACTATTATACTGTGTATAATTTATTATATAAAATACTATTAAAAATTGTTGAGGCTCTCCAGGCATCATGTGTAGAGACCCAGGTACTTTATGATGCTGTTTCCATCTGGACAGCAGTTCTTTGATCTTCTGAAGTTTCACTTTCCACTCCTCTCACACAGAGAGAACCCGTATTTAGCACTGTGCAGGGTCTGCCACCTCAGTTTTGTACCTATCTTCTTTCTTACATGGCTTCTTTGAGTCCTCTGTCTCAACTCTTGTACCATCCTTACGACACACTAACAGGCAGGAGTGAGGGGCCTTCACTAAAAGGCACTACATACTTCAAGAGTTAGCCAAGACCTTAAAAATAAAGGAATACCAAGTATATTCCTTGAGTGTATGACCTTGCACTTGTCTTCTGTAAGTAAACCTCCTGTTTGCTCCTCTAACAGTTTCCAAGTTGCCTAACCTACCCATTCAGAATTAAGCCACTAGCTCATTTTTCAAAGCAAAATGGCCAAACATCCAGAGCAAAGACCTGGATACTTCAACCATATTGCCCCCAAGGTTATGATCAGCACCTGTTTAAAGACAACCCTTTCTTAGCAGCAATTTGTCTAGTAGTTAACCCACCTGCTTAGTGACAAATGCATTGCAAACATGCTAGGTAGTCAGTAAGAACAGTAACCACTGCAACT
Source organism: Acanthisitta chloris (assembly GCF_000695815.1). Taxonomy (NCBI): domain Eukaryota; kingdom Metazoa; phylum Chordata; class Aves; order Passeriformes; family Acanthisittidae; genus Acanthisitta; species Acanthisitta chloris. The sequence continues at coordinate 42,681 of NW_008653290.1, forward strand.
GGCCTTCATAATAAGTGGGGTATTTAACACCCCTGACAGACATTTCCTAGAATCATCACATGATATTTCAAGACAGCTTGAAAAGACTACTGAACTGCAAAGCTCAGTTTTAAATGCTAACACTACTATGCAATCACTATAACTGAAAAGCAAACTATTACATGAACACCTTCTCAAAAGTTAAATGAGTTAAACATATTCTTTGTGCATATAATGAATTAATTTCTTCTGATACTCTTAGATTCACCTTGAATTCAAGTCTTTGAAGGCTTAATAAAAAGAAGCAATTGTACTTGTTAGCCATAACACTACACTTCTTGCAGTTCAAGCTTTAAGGTGCTTAATTTCACTCTCAATCAACTCAGAGCACTGCAAGACTTTTTTCAAAATCAAGCTATACATTACAGGGTCTACAGAAACTCAGGGCAGCTTGGCCATTCCAAAAGGCTGGGTCACATCGCTATTTTGCAGTATATGCCACTTCTCTATTCCTTTTAACATGGCAGAGTTTGGAAGACTATTTTCATAATGTCAGCAGCATCACTTTCCCCCTTCCTTCACAGGGTACCACAGTGCAGAACATCAGAAATATACAGCAATGGTCTTTGAAGAATAAAAAGCATTTCCCAACGAGGCTATATAAAGTCAAGCTACCATCAGAACCACTTAGTGAAGATTAGTAAGTAAGCCTACCAAAGAGAAAAACCATATGTATTTTTAGTATATGCCATAATACACCATGCACTATTACTGAACCTGTTGTATCTACCACACAGCTGGCAATTTCACAGGTCAAAATCTATAGTCCTGAGGTCGAAACTACTGACATTTTATTGTTCATTATGTACCATAACTTAGGGTAATATATGTTATTTGGGGTTAACTTTGAAAAATATTAGGCAGGGGAGTAGTTAATGCTTCATAAACAAATTTATTAGAAATTTTATTAGAAATCTAGAAGTTACCAGACAACCAAAATTATGTAGACCTGTGGAAATATTGATGGTGGTTTGCCTCTCCAGAATATAAAATTAACTTTTGCTACTAAAGATAGATCAAACATTCATTTTGCACATTTGTATACACGTAAGCAGTGAAAGTGTCTTTTTTTTTTTAAATAATATTGATAAAGCACTGTTACCATTTCTCCTTTCAAACCAGAGGGGTAAGATCCAAATTTTGCCTGAAAATAGACATCGCCTTATATTGTCAACAACTTCACAGCAAGAAATTATACAAACTGAACTCATCACTGTGTAGCATTTCAAAGCTACCTGTACTTTTGCTGCGAAGCCACTGGTAATTATGCAGTGGTCAGCGTTACATACCATAAAGAATGTGTCTAGTTAGAAGAAGTGTCATAGGGCCTTGCAGGCACACAGACAAGACTTTACAGAGCTAAAACTAGTGTAACACACAGTGGGTTTGTGCACAGATCTTGCCTAGACCTTTTCCATTAGAAATGCCTCCCTTTCAATACTTACAACTTGAATTTGACAAAAGAGGAGACCTAGTTCTACATTTACAAGAGCTCTTCTGTACTACCTCCCAGAAATTTGTCGCAGCTTACCTGACAGAAAGGCTGGTTCTCTCAAGTTTCATGTAGTGTTACAGAAAAAATGACACCTCCGTAGAAGACACTGCTCTAACTCATCTTACTTAACCTTTTCTGAGCTAATTAACATGTTCAACTGTTGAGGCCTTGGTGTGTTTATGAGGTGCTCTCACACTTCAGGAAAAAGATGGTGCCCTTTTCTCAAGTCAGTGATTGTATTTAACTGATTGCAAAACACATCTAAATGTCAAATCCTTTTAAAAGGGAAAGGCCTTGATCACGCAATCAATCTGCAGGAAAGGACATTTAACCCTTTCTAGTTTTAGTATGCCCATCACATCATTCCCATGTGTTAACCTGCTTGCTACATTAAAAGATAAAGTGAATCTTGCAGTATACCAGGTATTTGATGCTTAGCACATCCTGGTTGTCTAAAATCGTATGCCCACCTAGGTTGCACCAATAATGGGCTTAAACCCTGCGAATTACTGTAAAACAGGATTCAATTCTCAGTTCAATTCCTGATTGTAGAAAACTATATCCATATTCACTGAGGAAAGGAAACTGCTTTTCAATACTATGCAACAGGTCAACAGGGCAATGACAGACTATTGCTCCTGTCTAAGATGTGTTACACTGCTAGTACACGGCAGTGCTTCACACACATGCACCGTACTTCACAACTCCACTGATGCCAAGAAGAGAAGCTTGCACTCCTCATGTTTTACAAACTTCTTCATCCTGAAATTGGTCTACTCCCATTCACTGGTAGGTCAGGCATATCAGTTGGCTACTTCCAGTTTGATAAGAAGAGACCAGTTCACATATTGTTATAATTTCAGAAGTCTGGAAATCAGGAGTGTGGCTTCAAAAGCAGATCAAGCCAAAACATGCCAAATGCAGATGTACCCAGAGGTACCTTACGGCATTAGTAGGCTGTTCTTGGTCCAAGGAGACAAATCTTTCCATAGCATTTCTGAAGAACAGAAAGCAACGGCTCTCCAGGATTAAGACAGCAGGTACTTTACTGCCACCAACATGACACCACATTGGTTAAAAGCTACGTGAGTGCTTAAATGCAGACACCACAATTTGCCAAAATCTTGATTTTGGTAATACTCAATCACTCCCAACAGCAAGAATCCACAGTAAATTTCAGCAAATGTTTTTACCTATTTTTATCTCACTACGGTTTACTGTAGTTAGTACTTCAGCGTAGCTACTACAGTTTAGCTATGCGGTGTGACTTGGATCTTTCAGAAACTTAAGAGCTTTCATTTATATTGGAATAAAGTACTAAGAGGGACCTCTCTTAAGGAAAACTTCTGGAAGGGTCTCAGGAAGGAGACTTGATACATTTATTTATTTATTCACATTTGCACTGTGTCTTGGAGTAATAACTCCATAGAGCAAAAGAACCAGGTAGCTACACTTCACAGAATACCACCAAGTCCAACATAGCAAAGACTTCTTTAAAGAGGCGCATTTTTAGAGAATAAGATCGTGGAATCACTTTGCAAACCTTCTACTAAGAGTGAAAGTACTTCTTAATGCTTAAAGCTATATTGATAGTTCTTTTGCATAGATCAGATGAAATCTACATACATAATATAGATTTAAAAACTAGATCCTGCTATTAAGAATTCAGTGTAGCACAAATAGAAAACAGAGGTCACCAGTCTTAAAAAATTGTTGTATTAGGGAATGCAAGAACTACGTAGCAACACAGAAGCATTAATAGGCCCTGCATTAGACTATTAAAAACTTGTGCTCTACAACAGCATGATTTGAATTATGAACTACAGGTCATATGAACTACTTGCAAAACTTTCACAGTAAGCTAAACATTGCTATGCTGCATTGCTATTTCATATGTGGACGCCTACATCAATGAATTTTGTTCCAAAGTGCAACTTCACCACTAATACAGCATCTCACATGCAGTTAGTTAGATCAACTGAAAAAACTCTTGCCTACTTATTACCATTGGAATACCTCTGCCTGAGAGAAACGAGAAGCAATATTATATTATGGTAACTAAAATACTTTTATAAACTTTGTTATATTAAAAAAGTAGTTTGTTGACTAACGTTTTTCCTAAATGGAATTTCCACAAGTGTTAGAATTGACTTACCTTCATTTGGTGAAGTTTTCAACTTTGTGCAGATGCCATGTACATCTCCATAGCATTCCTGTATTTTATGCAGTGCATCTGCAGCTCGAAGTTCCATAAGAGAACGGAGCTCTGCAAGAGTAACTCCAAAATCTCCATGATTAGCTTCTTTTACAGCATTTTTTACGCCACTGTATGCAACCGAGTTGTTTGCCATGTCACCCATGATGCATGCAGTCTTTAGTGTAGACAGTTTCCAGTAAGGAACAAGATTTCAACTTAAAATATTTCCAAAATAAAAATAAATCCTCTGGGTATGAAGACAGTCAGGAGAGCAGACACATCACCCAAGCAAAAGACCCCATCTGGAGTGATATCTTTGAGGCTGTCCCATGTCGCGTTCTGTTCCCCAAGCCAAAGGGCATGTACAATCTAGGGAGAGAATAAACACACATTCAGTTATGTAACAGCTAAACTGAAACACATTGTAAGACAACCTTACACTTTGTATTGAGGCTATACAACAAATTCCTGCTTTGGGACAATTCTTCAAATTTCCTATAATATTTTTAGTTTGCATTCAGCTGACAAGAGTGACAAGGGATAAAATGGATGCTTTTCATCCCAAAACAAACTTGCATTACTGTATTTCCTTAAACCATTAAGTCTTCAGAATAACAGTTGCCTTTAAGACTTGCATTTTCCTTGATATGTCCATATGGCTCATCATCAAGAGGAAACCTTTAAAATCAGGGAAATGGGAGATTGGAGCATCAGCAACTCATGTCAGATGGGGTAAGAACACGCTAAAGTTAACAATCCTGACTTGTCAATTAAGCTTTCACCTCAGTCAGGAATGAACAAGCTTGTGTGTGTTCCCATGAAATCATTTACGCAAACCTCAAGAAAAACAAATTTCAACATTAAGCTAGACCACGCATGAAGTGCTTTTGTAGCATAACTAGGATTGTATCTTCAGGCAGACCTGGGTCTTAATACATTTTTCATGCCCAGCTTTAGCCCTGCTCCATCCCATTTCATCACAACTCCAGCCTCTCACAGTATCTGCATTTAATTCTTTGAACAGAGGGGGAAATTGCACAATATCACCTTCCTACAGAAGGGATAAGGAGACTAAGAGCAGCTTTTCTGTCTGATTATCAGACCACTGTGGCTGCAAAATTACCCACAGGACTCTTAACTTGCACTGGCATTCTAAATATAATTCCTGCTCAGCTGGCAAATCTTGCACGTACACATGTATCTGCACAACAGTATATGGCACACACAAACTCTGCATGCCTATATAAAGATCTGCTGTGTACCAAAGACAGATGTCTGATCATATAAGTAAGCTTTATTGACATAATGGAGCACAATGAGCACAAGCAACAATATATTTC
>NW_008653290.1:47774-63525 GCF_000695815.1 Acanthisitta chloris
AGATGAAGAATAACTTGGACACTTCCAGGTCACCAAGAGCCTCGCGTTCCATATGCCTAGCAAAGACAAATAGCTACCACTGACTTTACGAAGGCAAAGAATCAACAGAGACACGATTTCTAGCTACTGCCCTGCCAGGTTAGAGGACTGTCCAGCTAAACTACAGTGTCTATGCTGAGGTCCAAGTATAAACACTTATTTACCAAAAATTTAAGGTTTTGGTTCCAGGAAAGACTCAGTTCTCTGCTCTGGAAACAATCAATCATCTGCTCTGGAAACAATCAGCCACAGCTATAGTAAATCTACCATGCCACAGTACTTCATTTTCACTGAAAACAACCACTAAGGCTGAAAGACCCTGAACTGATGTCACCTGACCACAAATGACAGTTCTTTCTCAGAAATACAACCACTCTTCCTATCACTAGCAGATTCTAAGAAAAAGCACTGCCTATGGCTATTTTCTGGAGAGAAACAAAAAGCATAAAGCAAGCAATCTTAATATGCATAAACTTCACCATCCTATAACATCAACGAAGCACCTAATTAAAAATTAATTTTAAATATTCATTCCTTTCTCTGCTACTTGCAAAAAAATATTATGACAGTTGAAGAGTCCGTGATGATGGTGCTAACCTGCATGCTAGGATGCTGTTTTGATTAACACACTCTTTAGTGCACTGTGACATGTTCGGTTAAGAGTATCCTGCAAGTGAAGAAATTCATGCAAATCATGTATGAAAGAGTTTTCTTTCAAGACACACCACATTGTTATCTAATACCCAAAAGCTGGATGCTGTTGGCCAGCTGGTAGCCTAGGAGGATTTATCAGTTGCATCTAATCATAAGCTATGACAGTATAACAAGAAGCAGATCAGGCAAATGAGTTTGTATAGCTACGAAGAAGATGCTGCAGCTGCTAATTAGGTAAAAATAGACCAAGCAGAATGCCCCACAACCAATTACATCAAACTTGATTCAATTTTAATTAAGAAAAGCTCTGTTCAAGCCTCTAGCAGGAGCCCTGACCTTGATGCCCAACTATACTCAAATCCAAGAGATAAGGTTACAAAAAGCTACAGCTCTATTCACTACTCGTCATCACAAAATTTTGAGACTTACATGCTCTCTCTTCATTCATATATATACACACATATATGTATAAGGGGCAAGAGTTGCCTTCCTATGCAAGTAAACTTGAGTGCAGTAATATTGCTTAATCATAACCCACACTGTGCTTTGCACTCCAGTTCTAGCCTCTCTATGAATCTAAATCTATTTTTCTTAATACACAATAGTCCAGTGACTAGCCATTACGAAATTCAGAGTTCTCAGATGTTCCAAAGTACATCAATGGCATCCTAACATACCAAAGGACCCTTAGGGCTCACAGACAAATTCAATAAGCTTACACTAATGCTACAAAAACAGAGCAGATCTGCAGACCAGTTCTAGTAGTGTTACAGATTATTTGAAATATCCGTGTGAGGAAAGAGCTGTGGAAAATTGAGAGGAACGGTGTGAAGACTCTTCAAATTCTGAATAATGAGCAAAAGCACTTTTGCTCCAAATCGTGCAAAGCTGATTAAACATTAGCAATTGTTACAAACAAATCAGACCAGAAAGAATCTCCTTCAGTAGCCCATTTTCACCAGGCATTTCAACAGACAGTAAAATAGCTTCCCATCAAAAAACTTGAACTCCAGAGGTACCTTCTGGTAGTAGCACAGAGTCTCATAGGCAAGATTCAGTTATGCAAATCACTCTGAAAAGACCCTTCTGCTCTATGCTTGTAATAGCTTCACTGACACATCATGTCATTTGTAGCTCCTTATGAGGAGTACTGCAACTTCCTTACCCAAATCAAGTCGGTATTTATTGCTAAGGGAGTGTGCTTAGTTACGAGAGACAATAATTCAAAACCATAACCCACGAAACAGAAGTCAGATAATCTTGCCAGTGCTAAAAGTTCAACAACCTCCTAAGCCCCTGTAGTAGGACTGGAAAAAGGAAAAGCCCTAAACAGGTCTACATGTAGAGATGCTAACCAAAGCATGAAGAGACTAGATTACGTGTCTATTTAGCGCTACCAGAACATACTGTGTTGACCAAGCTAGAAGGTACAACATGTTTCTTGAAGTGTTCTTGTGACAACACTTTAAACATAAATTCATTTTAACCTCCTGCCCCAAAAACCAGCTACTATTGAGGCAGTCTCAAACATTAATTATATTCAAAAAAGTCCAGAAATAGTCCTTCACAGGTGAAAGTATTTAGTAATTAGTGGTTTAGTATTTAGAGATTCCCTCTATTTGAAAGAAAGCTATAATCTCTGTTTTACAGTCACTGAAATTAAGGCTGCCTTGAAGGGAGCTTGCAGTGGCCACAGACACACGTAAACAGCAGAGTGCAACAGTGGCACAATTGCTACTATCCAGATGCACAGGACCAAGCATACCTTAAACCCCTATCCAAGCCTTTCCTATTATTATTTACATTCAATACTTGCTTTGCCAACCTACAGGGAATGCAATTTTCTTAATATTGAAACACTTAAGCCAACTCATACGTGAAGAGTCAAAGCTCCAGCAATTACAGAGCTTGTGTCATTCACTTTAACTTATACATCTGCTTGAACATCATGCATTCAGATATTAAGCGTTAGCGGGTACTAGCATTTGACCTTCAACAACACACTAAAGCTGGGCACTGTAACATAGGAAAGGGCTTGCAAAGTGATTATCTCAGGAAAGCCTTTGTTTAATCTAATTAGTTCAATGAATACCAGACAGATCTGCATACCAAGAGGTTGCTGTGATAAAAACTGTCCCCATATGTTTCAGTTGTCATGCCTTTTACCTGTTTCAAAAACCAGCTTTTAAGATAAAGAAAAAATACGCCTTTGCATACTTTCGTTTGGGTATGCTTCACAGCTTCAAACCATCACATAACACTGGGGGGAGGAGAGAGAAAAAGAGGAAGTTGTCTGTAATATTATTATAAAGGGAAGTTATTGTAACTGAGAAAGTGACCTGGGAATCACATTGAAAACAACTGACGTCTTCTGATCTTGAGGGTCAACTTTCTTACCACAAGAGACAGGCCCTCATACCTACTTGACAGACTACAGAAACTCACCATCTGTTTCACAAGAAATATGAATGAACACTACTGAAATAAGAAGCGAACACAGAACAGTATGCATTTACAGGTCACTATCCCCTAAGTCAAAATGTGCCTAACTAAACAACTAGGAGTTAAATCATTTCAATGGCATGCTGTTGTTTGAGTGCAAGTACCTCAGTCTGGCTTCTGAAGAGACAACTACAAGCAGACTTAATAGCTAAGAGCGAGAGGGCACAAACAAAATTTTTAACATAGCATCTTCAGCCTTAAATATGCCCAACAGTGTTGTAACGACAAATTTTCCTTATTACAATTTATGTGTTATAAATGGTAAATTCAAAGGTCAAGACTTTTGCTTAGTTTTCAAAGAGAAATCTGATTTCATTCAGAAGCTTAGTGTCTTGGGAGGCAGATGCACTTATCTATCCAAAATAAAAACTGGCCTAGATTCTGGCACTGGATGTAAACACTGGTATTGTCCCTGCTCATTGCAGGAAGGCTTGACTAGGTGACCTTTAAAGATCCCTTCCAACACAAACTATTATGTGATTCTGTGATTTACGGCACTTAATCTAAAGGGTTGCTGCTGCCTACTGTGATTGACACAGCTTTCTTTGCTTTAAGATCACAAATTTATTTCTTATTGAAATGATGGTAAACAATATAGGACTTCAGTAGTCTGAAGTCAGTTTGTTAGTAGTACAAATTAGCAATGTTCACGCACAGGTTTCCGCATCATTTCCCTCCTATTTTGGTGGCAATGAGGGCAAACTGTAACAGTCCTGAAAGTGAGTTATTATGGCATGAGGAACATGACCTTTTCTTATGAAGCAGCTTGGTCCACAGCCTCTGCAAGCAACCCAGCAAGCAAGCAGATACTGTGTTATGCCATCAACCAGCCACACAGGCTGCACTGCCTTGCCTTGTCCAAGTCATGGCCTTTCCACACTCACAATGCAACTCAACTCCGGCCAAAGCGACAGCTGGATTAAGAAACAAAATCAGAAGGTGCTGTATAGAATAGTCTGAGTAGGAAAACTATTTTATCAAAAGCTTAAACTAATCATTAGTTTCCTGAATTTAAGGTATTTTGAATGGAATGAGAGAACTAAACAGATATTACTGAACCAATAAGAAGGTTTTCAGAAAAACCTATGAACACTTTCAAGGAACATCAGACTTTGAGACATACTGGAAAATCCTAGAGGATAAAACCAAAGTGATCATGATTACAGCAAGTATGAAGTGTCCCATGCACTTAAAATACTATGCTTTCATATCTCTCCTATTTCATACTGCAATGCTGAGTCGTTCACAAGAAGCCAAACCCTTCAAGAGGAAAAAACGTGCAAAAGAACTGAGTTTTTAACTAGTTAAACACTTCTACTCATTCTAGACATCCATCCACAGAGCCATGTCTGTGTCTCCTGCAGTCCACAGGTCTGATCAATGCTTAGACAGCCTCTCTCTTCTGCACCCACAGGCCCTGAAGCTTCCTTCTCAGCACTTCCTTTTACTAGGCTCACCTACTTTTTGCTCTGTGATGACATCATAAACTAAAACAAAAAGGCTGAATTCTTGCAATACCAGGTTATTCCAAGTTAAGCAAAAAAAAAAGTTTTAGCCTCTACATATGACTCCATCCCATCCAGCATTGTTTTGAGTGTGCTCGAGTCCGTAAAATGCATTTACTCTGTCAGCATCCTTAGCTCACTTGAGGTGAGTGAAGCTGCCAAAATTTGAACTAAGGTAGCTGATGGCTGAATGCAAGCCTGCTGATCTTTAAAATGCAAGAAAAAAAATGCTCAATGCCCACTAATATTTTCCTTTACTTCAGATCCACTGAGACCTAAATAAGATGACTGAGGATTTAAAGTCTCTTATCAAATCCACATTGGCAGAAATGACAAGACAAAAAGCTGAACGTTTTTCAATGAAAGATAGGATGGTATCATTGCAACCTGCTTACTAAAATTATGCATCATAAGACTACAATAGTTTACTTGCATTCCCAAACTGCAAGATGTGTTTTGGCCACAAAATCACCACCTGCAGTAAGCAATGGTTTGGAACGTAAAAAAATAAATCAAAAAATGTCAGCTCTAGTCACTCATCTCAGTGAGCACACACTATGATGCTAAGTTGGGTATCTGTTTTGTCCTCTTGTGGTCAAAGTTTAAGAAGCTTCCCTCGGCCTGTAACATGCCAGTTTAAGAACCTTCATATTCAGATTTTTCACAAGGCTTCTGGAAATACAAGAACAGAGTTTATCCTTATTCTCAAACACTTAAAAAGCTTTACTTCTTGAAAAATCTGTATTTTGAAAGCTATGCTACCTTCTCCTACATGTTATTAATCCCTGCCAGCCAGAAATACAAGTAAAGTGGGTAACAAGTCATTCTGAGAAAACCTCTTCCAAAAACTGCAGTTATGTTTGCCAACTGTTACTCCTAAGGAGTCAAGAGGTTTTTTAGTTCAAATATCTTAACCAGTCTACACTTGAGTAGCACTTTCTGAACTACCGCCTAAATTGGCTGCTCCTGCTGGCTGTGGCAAAAGGTTCAGGGGCTCTTTTTTGATTGCGAGGGTTTTGGGGTTTTCTGTTTGGTTGGGCACTTTTTTCCTCAATATTTGGATTTGAGAATCCACTGTATGGCTTCGCAGAAACACGAGTGTGTAATCTATGATTCTATGGATCTCTTGCAAAATTCTTCATTATGACTACACTGGTCATCCCTTTCGCCCTTTCTGATAAATTTCGAGAGCTTAGCTCAGTATTCCATTCTACTGGGCCTCCTCTTTCTGGTACAGTATAAGATGCATCTTCAGTAGGTTGCACCTCGTGGTATTATCTGATATGTTTTACCACTTAGTGAGGCTGCAGAGAGCTTCATCCTTCAGTTGCATCTCCAGTTTCAAAACTGGTCCTTCCTCACAATTATACTTCTTGATCTTTCTGAAGTCTGACACCCACTTAAAGGCTAAGTTGTCATGCTCCCTTCACTGTCCCACCCTTCCAGCTACTCCAAACTTTCTCATTCATGCAGGGTTGGTTGCTGGTCTGGGGTTTTTTGGGACGCACTTAAGCGTTACTGCAATACAGCTATTGGTACCTGTCTGTAGAATGATGTTAAATTAAATGAGCTGTGGTCAGTACACATTACATGACAATTCTTTGTCAACCATTCAATATAAGGTAATAAATACTGTTCTCGGCAGTTTCCTTCTTTAACATAGTCAGGAAATGTATAAAGCAGTGTTAGTAGACAGGATGCACAAAGCTGAGTTTCACATTATAGAAATTTCTGTATCTAACAATAAAAACAGCAAGTCTTTCACGTCCTCAGGTGACCAAATGTATGGCTGTGCTACAGTGACAAGGCATAATGCTCCCACCCACAGAGGTCTGAAGCAGCTCTCATTATTTAATACTAACAACCCTTCAACTTACACCTGCCACCCCTATACTTTTGCACTGGCAAAAGCCACCAACATTAATTGTTAACGGTGTTAATGAAGTAATAGACTGTGGGAAAGTCTGCTGTCACAACAGTCACACAGGCAACTCAGGGCTCAGAACAGTAACTTCTTGTGCACCTTTCTACTTTTCTTTCTACTTTATTTCACAGCAGTCCAAATAGTTTTAGCACCTATTCCTTTACTAATCCTTTTTTTCCACTACTCTTGCCTTCTCCCTGCACTTCCATGACCTTTAAAAAGAGACCTTCTTTTTTTCCCCTCAGCCATGAAATCTCCAAGGAGCTAGAAAGTACTATGCATGTTCCCAATGCTCCACCCTCCAACTATGGTAGCCATGCATTTCACATTTCTACAGTCTGTGAGTGGGCTACCCACAGCAGCTTGGTGCAGAAGGCAGTCATCCAAAAAGACCTCCCCCTCAGCCAAAAAACAAAGTAAAAAATTTTCAATATCATCATTTCTACTGGCTGAACAAGTTACCACAGCAGATTCCCCAAAAGTTTGTCCACAAGATGCCAGAATTGCTGATTTATTTGTAGAAGTCACACAAGCAATGTGGATTAAGGGACATGCATTCAGCTAATGCTAAAAGCATCTTCATCATGGAGCTATGTTGTTGACACCTTTAACGTAACATTAATCTCCATTCAAAGAAAGGTTCATCTTCCCTCTGTTATTTCACTCAAAGTGACATGCCACTAACACATAACATGATACATCACTTTTCGGCCAGACATCATTTGAACTGAAAAGCAAAATAACCTGACCACCAAACAGTGGCTCAAGCAGACTTAGTAAATTTATTTCTCAGTTTTAGCAGGCTATTTTAAAACTCCTATACCAACTGGCTATGTGCAATTAACAATTGCAGCTTATTTCTGAAGTTTTCAGATGTGAAGATCTGCACTGGGCATAACTCTTCAGGTTTCTGAGATTACAAATACATCAGCTACATGATTAATTAATTTAAAAAAAGCAACTGGAGAAAAATGTAAATTAAACCATGCTCCATAATAATATTTTAAAATTCTATTCCACCCAGTAAAGGAAATCCCTTCTCCAGTTTCAGATAAACAAAAGGTCTTAAATCTTCACTCCTATCAGTGGATCCTAATGCAATTTGCAGATGGCTCTGCTTCCAGTTCTAATCAGCAAGCATTCAAATTATGAGGTAAACTAGTTGTCTAATTTAGCTCTGGCATAATGCACCTCTAGGTAGGGAAATGCCATGCCTTGAAAAGCTTCACAGCAACCAGCTGGAACTATTCAGTGCTGACGATTAGATATTTGTTCCCCCTCACTCCCCTGCCCTATTAAAGCACAAGGCTATCAGAACATGGTGAACCAGCAGGCACTTAAATGCCTGGAGCATAACTACCACTGGCATACATAGTAAGGTGCCAGTCTCCTGCTAAGGCAGCTCTGAATTCTCAGCAGTAATTCCTAGTGGCTAGTTTGATAAGCTGAATATTCCTCCTTACAAAAGATGGCATCTGAATTCAGAGCCTAATGCAGTTAGTCCAGCCACAGCTGCCCTTCAGGGCCAGGAGTCTATCCACCCATAAGGACTTCGGATCATCATTCTGACTCAGCAAAGTCAGACCTATTTTGTTCCTTCTACATAAAGCTACTTCCCACAAGTGTTTGTTTTACAGTGGTAACATAGTAATGTTGTGCAACTTTTGCAATCACATTGCTTTTAGCAACACCAACAGCACACAGTATCTCTGAAGAAAAGGAATCGAGAAGGGCAGTATCAGCTCTTCCACTCACGTGACAAACTCCAAGCAAGCTGTTGAGTTTTTGTGCATGTTATACCAGTTCCAGCTGGTCACTACTGAAGGCACAAACTCTTTAAATAACCAAGATTTTTATGTCCAGCTCATTGGCTTCCAATGCACTTCCTCAAAGGGCCAGAACCATGCCAGCTTGCAGCACAAATGCACTTTGAGGAAGTGGCCAGAACCATGCCAGCTTGCAGCACACCTCACCTCAGCATGAGTTTCTTTCCCCATGCAGCCAAGTAGGGGCTCACAGATCAATCCTTGTTAAGTCAGAAGCCAATTACATTTTTAAATCTAAAACGTCCCAACTCACAAGTTTCTCTTACTGCAGCATGCAGGTAAAGCATAACAGGGAAGACAAGAATGAGGAAGTGGCCAGAACCATGCCAGCTTGCAGCACACCTCACCTCAGCATGAGTTTCTTTCCCCATGCAGCCAAGTAGGGGCTCACAGATCAATCCTTGTTAAGTCAGAAGCCAATTACATTTTTAAATCTAAAACGTCCCAACTCACAAGTTTCTCTTACTGCAGCATGCAGGTAAAGCATAACAGGGAAGACAAGAACTTCCTCTAGCCTAAGGTTAACAAGGCTAAGGAAAATGCCTATTTCCCCATCAGGGAGAAGTGACTGAGAAGAACATTTCAGTATCAGGAAACAGAAGTGACACAGCACCATGAAACAGAAGAGAAAATGATTTAGCAAAATTCCCATGGTTAGGGACTCAGGCTTTCTAGAGATAATTTTAAAAGATGCATCGAAGTTTTCCTCTCTGTTCCTAGTGCTTCACTTTCCTAAGCCAACTCCTGTATCCCTGTTTGCCTCCCAGGATACCATCACCTGGTTCCCCAGCACTTTCAACAGACCCTTTAGCCTGAAGGACACAAGTTTCAGTCTGTCCCCATTTCTGCTGGAGAAGGGAAAGTAGCCTGCTCTCCATAAACTTGCTTCAGTTCCATTAAGGATGACTTATTTCAATTAGCTTGTCAAGGGAAATATAGGAAGAAGCCCCAACTGAAAACCTTTATAGTTGAGGATGACTTTATTAGCTTTTCAAAAAAACCTGCCTGAGGTAGGCAAGACTTAGAAAAACACAGCACAAGCATTAAGTCTGTCAGTAGTAAGCAGTAGACTTGTTTTTCACACTTTCAGACTTGAGGGTAACAAACGCCAATTAGAAAGATGTGAAACTTCTTACTGCTGAGTCCTACACACTGAAAACCAACCGTACACCTAATTTCACAGTTATGTTATGAATGTGGCTCATTTAAGTTATGCACATACTCAAGTCCGTACACCGTGACAAGTAGGTTGACAGCCAAGTTCTACCATGGTCTCTCACCTCTGCTTTGTTAACTACTTTGATTTTACTGCCATTACTTTACAATATTGTTTTCAGCTTCCTTGTTTCCTGAAAGGGATGCTTAAGAGAGACAATTTTATACCAACAGAATCTTGAACATCTTTCATGTTTATTCACAGACATAGCAGCACAGCCTACAAACAACGCTCCCAGTTCATCACCTTCAAACATGCATTACACTGAACATTTATGTCTAGTTTTGTATGCTGCACTCAGACTTGATACCAGAAGCTAGTAGCTTTCTCTATATTATTAACAGCAAGTTGCTTTTTGGTATGCTATACTCCCACTACAGGATTCAAGATTTTTGCACGTGTCCATTCCTATTGAAATCTTTTGCTCCAACCAATGGCACATGAAATTGGGGTGGAGGTGGATTTTGGTTGGTTGGTTTCGGTTTTGTGGGTTTTTTTTAGTTTTGTTTTGGTTTTTTTTTTGCTTTGTTTTGTTTTCAGGTAGAATATCTTAAAAATTTGGTTTGTTTTTTTTTTTTTTTTTGTATTTGAACAGTTTAGAGCAGTTATCTAATTAAAGGAACTCAGCAATGTGATCAAACAATATGCAGTCAGAATCCGGAATCAAACTAAGTGTCAAGAACAAACAATTTTAGGTAGTTACACAGCTGTCTGTCAAAATCACAATCTAGTTTGATGCATGATGCTTCGTGCACATAATTAAGCTAAACAGCTTTCAAGACAGCTTTCTTCCTTAAAACTGAAAAAGCAGCTAGCTACTAAAACACTACCTTGCTGTTGAGCAATTATTATGAAAATAAGCAATTAGGTGTCACAAAGTATTTTTCACAGAGCAAATATTTTTAAGTATTTAAACAACTGCAAATGCCCACAGAAAGCCTAAACCAAGTTATCTTAAGCTATTTTTTTATTTTAAGCTATTTGAAGATCATGAATCTCTGACTCTAACTTGGAGGTTTCTGAAGTACACTACTAAGCTTTCCTAGAAAATGTAATTTCCCTGTGCACTGTGAATCCTCAGTTCTTCCTTGACAAGATTAGGGTTCAAGGCAGACATTGCGAAGCTAAATTTTATGGGTTATATTATGGAGGTACACAAGTTTTAGTTTACATGTCAACACAAACATTATTAAAATACAACTCTGGACATTGAAAAAGAAAAAACAAACAAACATTGAGCATAGCAATAAAACTCTGAATTCTGATCCTAAGCGGGGGACAGCCAAGTCATAGGAATAAACTTCAAGACCTTAATCCACAACAGTATACAGAAGTATATGGAAGAGAAGGATACTTAGTAGGGGGGACGTGCTTGCTGTGAGAGGAAGACTTATTCTAACATCTGTGTGAAGGCCTGGGCAACTGCCTGCTTTTATACAGTCCCTTCTCAGTACAGCAATGCCTGAAGACACCTGCAGACAGTCACAGGTACACCCAAAGAAATCCAACTGGAGGAACCACAGTGTTTGGCTGCATTGAATCCTTAAATTAGGTTTGCACAGTAGTTGCTCCGTAATATTTGGCAGTCATGAATTACACAAGTAAAACATCTTGACAAAAGACTCTGCTTGACAGGAAACACACCTTGTGGGAATGAAAATCCAGAAAACACCCTCAGACTTAGCAATCAGAAGCCAGACTCTCCATGTCACAAGGCTCAGGGGTTCTAGCTGGGAAATATTCTGAACTACCAAACGGCAGAAAGGCAGTTTATCTTATTATTCCACTTATCTGGTTACTGACCAGTATATCAGAGTAGGTTATTCATTCAGTCTTCTCAAACTGTTAAACCATCACTGAATTCCACAAACCAAAAATAACTAGAATACTAGTATAACAGAGTAATAGTATCAGAAAACAATGGAATGAACTGCACTGGCAGGTAAAGATGTCTATTGACTTCCAAGGGCAATTGTTGTATATACATAATACCTATCTATACCAAGACTTCATTCAAGCCCTGAACTTACTTCATTCTGTCTGATAATTTTTATAGCCAGTTATCTCTTCACATAGAAAGAAACAAGCCATCTCAGAATAAGCAAATAAATGTATAAGCACTTCAATTTATGGAAGTATCTAAGTCTTCTTCCCTGATGGGAGGCTTCCTATAAAAATAGGGCTCAGATGTATGACTAGATGTACTGGTATTTGGTATCTTAATTTGGTTAGCCCCATCCAGTTGTTGATACACAAAAACAGACCAGACTACAATTACAAAGGTATATACAACACCAGTGTTTACCATTATAGCAGGAGATAGCATCTGAGACACCTGATTAGCTTTCAGTAACTATTTGTTGACCCATTTTTCAGGAAAATCCCTCCTCCATTCATTAGACTGTTCTTAACTCAGAATTTCACACAGGCATATTTGTAAGAGGTGCTACTTGATCGTTTAAGCTCATGAAAGCTATTTTTGCAGAGCCAGCAGAGGGAGTACAGACATCATTTTCCTTATCAGCTGTGAAAAAGATACCCACCTTGTAAGAAAGCAGTAAAAGAGCTGTGCCTGCAAACCTAATGCGCTTACTTTAAAGCATGCCAAGAACTTCCTCAGGCTTTCACAGACATGTATGTCAATGGGCAGTAGAGTTGGTGTTTTGTTTCTGATCCTCAACCAGCTGTCACACCTCAAAGTCTCATACCTGACAAAAATGGTAAGAGCAACTCTAACAATACTAACAAGTACCACTAGCTTCACACGTAAAAAAATCCAAAACCAATGAGCTAGCCAACAGATTTTATTCCTATAGATTCTGCTGTTTCTCAGTTTCAGAAAAGCTAAACCCTTTCAGTTGTTCATTTCTTTAAAAGCAGCTTCACAAGAAAGACAAGCTAAGAAACTCAGCATTCAAGATGACCCAGCAGCAAAGGGGTCAGGAAGGCATAGTGTGGTGTTCGGATTAGAAGGTAACAAACTGCCAACCCTTCTGGTGAGGTTCACAGAGGCACACACCTGCTGGCAAATCTGGTTTTACGCATCTGCTGAGGCAAGAACTCTGGTTTATTTCGCATTTCCATTGATCAGCCTGCTTTGGAGCTGGCATTTATGACTGAACAGTGTTGACACAGTGGAGGCTGTGGAAACAGTTTTTGAAAGAGGAACAGGCTTTAAGCAGACAGATTGATAGCTTTCTGCCATCTCATGGAGGTGAACACAAAGCTCTAGGCCAACATGGGACATACCTTCATGGCAAAAACGCCACAAAGAGACACTCCCTTGCTTTTTTAGACTGCAAAATTGACAGGATTTTTTTTATAAAGTCAGCATTTCCCAACTTGTTGGTAAGAGCTAATACAAAATTCTTGTCAACATTAAGCATTTATCAAATAATTTTACTGGATGGCTATTTCTAAGTTTCAGTGTGTAAAAGTCTGTATATGAAAAGCTCCCACAAGTGCAATGAAGACCTTAGTCTCAAGGTTTCCTCTAAAAGAGCAGCAAAAAATTCCTCCTCCCCTCCAAAAAAGAGATAAATTTCCATCATCTTAAACTTCACATGAACTTAGAAAAGCTTTGACAGCTTGAATCATTTGATTTTGATTACTACCTACGAAAGAAGAATGTGCCTGTAGCTATGGAATTTAGCCTTCACTTGTTTCAAGTTTTAAAAATAGAAGAACCACCCTTCAGCAAGTTAGGTGGCTGCTTCTGCTCCCCACTTCCTACAGGAAAGCGGTGTTCACTTCTCAGCTTCATTTTCACACAGCATATTCACAGAATTAGTAAGTCAAAGTGGGTCCAACTGGTTCCCATCTTATATAGTATTTTATAGCTGACTAAAGTTTTACCCCTAGCATTAAATGAGACCACTTCACAGTTCTGCTGTTGAAAATCAGGGCTCCAGCAGTGTTCTCTCTGTGTGTTGTACCTGGTTGGTTCCCAGGACTCTGGCCAGGCTGCTCAGTACATTTTACACAGAACAACACAGCAAGAAAAGCTATGCCTCTTCCATCACAAACATGGTGATGATTAAGTATCAGGATGCATCCCAACCACGCTGGTCATCCTTCCCTTCCCCAGGTTACTGCTGTCTCTTGTGACAACAGTAAAGTTTCTGCAGGTACATGAGAAGCTTATCCAAGTAGGAAAAAATGCTGTTTTTCAGGCAGACTGGCTATCTAACCAGACTCATCACACAGATAATCCAATACCAGTGCCAACTCAAAATGTGGCACAGAACTACACTTAACCTGCTCGAGTCAAGCAAATATTTGAAACCATACTTGCAGGAAACATACCACAGTTCCAATTCATTCTGCAACTGCAGTCTCATTAAGTTCCAAAATAGTTATAATACCCTTTAGATTCTGGAAACTGACATTAGGCTTTTAATCAACAAGTTAAAACACAAAATCCATTTATATGAAATAGGTTGGGGGGAAAGTACTGAAAAGCCCCTTGAAACACAAGTGTATCTGGAACACCACCCTTCTCTGTTAAGTTTCTACAGAAAATTCCACAAAACGTTACACTTTAAAATTACTACACCTGCCTTTAAGGATCTACAGAGGTTTGTTGTTATCTCAGTTTTTAACTTGAAACGCTAAACACCTTCCATTTAGTACACAGCTGAATAATTACTGATTCCAGTGTTAATCACTCCCCAAGATTTAGTACTTCAATAATTAATAGACGGCATGCAGCAGACGCAAGAGTGCTTTTAGAAGTCAGTGTTGAAATTGTGCTCTTCCCTATCCCCTGCTTTCACCACCTGAAGGTCCTATCTGAAGTTCTGAAGCCTGTATGCATTCCATGAGTTAAAAGTTTACATTCCTCCCAACAAATGAAAGATTCACCTGACCAAATGGGAACATTTTTAGAACGTATCTAAGCATGCACTTCAGGTTTTTATTTTTTTCAAATAGGCAATGGTTAAATTATAACTTCTATGCAAAAATATTTAATTTAGCTACCTAGGACACAATGTAAAATAGCCACATGAATCTCATCTTAGATGGACTTGTGTCACTTCAGCAACAGAAGAAGCCTGGAGTGACTGGTTTCAGTTTTTTAAGACGCTTATGTAAGTGGCCAGGATTGCTCTGCCAAAGTTAAGCACAGTCGGCTGGGCATATCAAGCAGCTGCACTACCATGCCAGAGCAGGCACATGCGAGAGGAAGGATGCGGCTTCACAGTTAGTTTAGGAATATCTGAGCCTGTGCTACTGCCAGAAGGTACAGCCCTGCGCCAGCGCTGCCACTCACCTGACCTCAAGGTCAGGGGACAGCCTTAGATGAGAACTGGTGACAAGGAAGACAGCGCAATGCCGGCAGCTCCTCCTGAAGGTCACACAGTGACAGGGACTGCCCCCTTCCAGCCAGCACTGACCTCACCAGCTCAAGTCAATCATGGAGGCTCTTCTTTGCACTCCCATGTTCATCCAGGGAAAAAGAAGAGCCTGACTGCTTCTTCTTTGCAAGGCCCCACTACAGACTGTCACCAGGGTCCCACTTTAGCCTTCACCTTTCCAGGTCCAGCAAAGCCACCTCACTCGACCTCTCCCACACATCACAGGACAGCCCCGTATCAGCCTAGTGACCCTCTGCCAGCCTCCCTCTGTCAGAAGGTGCAAAACAGGGCACCATTCTGGATGTAGCCTCACGACCATGGTGGAGAGCAATGACTTGCTGGTCACACTCTTGCTCATGCAGCCAAGCTTGGCCCAGTCCTTGGCAGCACAGGAGAGCCCTGCAGCTGGCTCAGGCTTCCTGTCCTGCAGAGACCTTTCCTACAGACCTCCTGCCCACTGCAGGGTACAGGCCCCAGGTTCACCCTCACCCCTGGAAGTGAGGCCACCTGGCAGTCCTACCATCACATCACCATTTTCAGCTACTGCCAACTGTGATGGTGAAGAGAAAAGCCCAGAGTTGCTTTCACTTTGCCAGTTCAGTAATGATCAGGAGGGACCTTTGGCAACTCCCCATCAGGAACTTGAAACTGGCCTTTTTTGTGATCACTGCCTCAAAGTAACATGTATTTACTTTGGCCAGTTCAAAGCATTTTGTCCATGGAGATAT
>NW_008653291.1:0-721 GCF_000695815.1 Acanthisitta chloris
AAAACACTTCTGCTGCGAGGAGGAGCGCTGCAAAGGCGTAACTGTGGGAAAGGCTTTGGAATTCAGCTGAGGATCAGAGGTCTGGTGGCCCGGGGTGGCTCTTGGGTGGCCTCTGGGCTTGTTTTTTTAACAGTGTTAAATTAGCTGGTGATAACAGTGTTTTTTGAGGGTTTTTTTGTTCATTTGTTTGGTCGTGTTGTTTGTTTCAGGGCGTTGGAGGCTTTCCTTGGTGAGGGAGAGATGAGCAATGCCCAATCCCGTTCCCTCTCCCGCTGGTGCCGAGGCAGACTGGGGAGGGGGGGCTGTCATTTTGCCTCTGCTGCAGGACAGAAAAACCCTGTGGTGTCTTGTCCAAGGCCACATGGACACTGAGTCATCCCTCTGAGGCCTTGGGCAAGTTTTGGGGAGCTCTGGGTAGGGGGGATGTCCTTTTTTCTTGTTGAGTTTCCTGCTGCTGCTACACGGCCTGTGTGCACCCATTCCCCAGTGCAGCCCCTTCCCCATGAAAAGGCACTGTCTTGGGGGCATTTTGGTGCCTTTGCTCTCCCTCAAGGTGCAGGCACCAGCCTCCAAACTGCATGGCCCCCCTGCCCCACCACAGCTCCACGAGCACTTGGGCTCTGAGGTGCTTGTTTTGGTGCCTCCTCTCCCTCAAGAGGCATTTGCATTAAAGGTGATGTCTATAAATAAGCCAACGCAGCATTGTTTGTCTTGTGTTTGG
>NW_008653291.1:764-9076 GCF_000695815.1 Acanthisitta chloris
ATGTAAGCTGACTGTCTCACTGCTAGCCCAGAAGAAGGGCCCTGCCCAGAGCTTCTCCGGCACAAGTGAGCTGCCACCAAGGTATCTTGCATTTGGTTTGCTGAGTGGGTTTATTTTATCTTCTCTTTTGCATGCAAGAAGCTTCTGCATTGAGTTTGGGATGGGATGGTTGTATTGGAAGGGACTTGGCCTCACATGT
Source organism: Acanthisitta chloris (assembly GCF_000695815.1). Taxonomy (NCBI): domain Eukaryota; kingdom Metazoa; phylum Chordata; class Aves; order Passeriformes; family Acanthisittidae; genus Acanthisitta; species Acanthisitta chloris. Next base: position 964 of record NW_008653291.1, read on the forward strand.
GGGTGCAGAGCCAAAGTACCCCGCTAGCCCAGAAGAAGGGCCCTGCCCAGAGCTTCTCCGGCACAAGTGAGCTGCCACCAAGGTATCTTGCATTTGGTTTGCTGAGTGGGTTTATTTTATCTTCTCTTTTGCATGCAAGAAGCTTCTGCATTGAGTTTGGGATGGGATGGTTGTATTGGAAGGGACTTGGCCTCACATGTGGGTGCAGAGCCAAAGTACCCCGACTGCTTCAACAGGTGTTCAGACCAGAACCAAGCACCAGGTTGGGAGATCCCTCTTTGACTTCAGGCTTCTCTGTCCACCCCACCCAGCTCCACTCCTCTCCCATCTCCTCCCCTCCAAGGTGGAAAGTACAATACAAGGAGCATGACTGAGACCTGTTCTAACCATGATGGGAAAAGCTCTTGTGCTTGGGTGGGCAGCTTGGCCTTCAGCTTTAGAGGTGTCCAGATAAGTCCGAGGGGTTGAAATAAGGAAGGGGAAGGGGCAGGTGTGGCTTACCAGGTTGCTTTGCAGGTGCCTCTTTGGAAGGTTGAAGGAAGTGTGAAGTGAGTGGTGGTGATGGCTGCCTGTGCCAGCCTGTTGGCTGGTGGGGGCAAGGAGGAGGGAGGCAGGTTTTGAGCCAAAGGAAGCACTTGAGGTGGGATTGCCGTCAGCCAAACTGCCAAAACCCCCCTCCAGGAGCATCCTGGTGGGTGGTGTCCACTCACACTGGGGCGCACAGCTTGATTTAATCTGAAATAAACTTCCAGTCTTCTAGGAGACGTTATTGAGATCCAGACTTTGCCTTCTGGTTGGTAAACAACATGGCCTACCCAAAAGGTCTCAGGAACCTCTGACTGTCTGCACCACGTCCCTGAAGCAGAGGCTCAGCTAGTTTGCCAGCCTGAAAATGTGGGGTGAAACACCACTAGCTCAGGCCCTGCTGAGATTTCAAGTGTTTCCTTGTCCCTGATGGAGAGAAAGATTTCTTGGTGCTGAAAGGATCTTGATTGCAATCAAAATCCCAAAAGGCAAAGCAGCGAATAGGAACACAAACCTGATGCAGTGGGAAGGGGTGAGTCTCTTGGGCAAACATTTGAGAAGTAAGTGGCATGTGGAGGTGTCCATGGTCTTTGTGGATGAGGAGGATGGAGGCAGGAGGTGGATGGTCTGCAGGGTGAAACCCATCAGAGACACATTGGGTGCTCTCCAGGAGCCCTGTGAGACCTGTGCTTGGGGGAGAGGAGGCTGGGAGAGGGGAAAGCTGGAGACAGGAACAGACAACCAGGTTAGAAGGTCTGGTTAAAGCTCACAGGTGGCTTCATGCCACAGTGAGCAAAATCTCTTGGGCAGACTTCTCCAGAAGCTCTTGGTCCTACTTGTCTTTACAGGAAATCAGTGAAGGGTTTAGCTGAAGTCTTGATTTTTAACTTACAATGTCATTACAAAGTGAAAACCAAACATGCTTTTGGGTGAATGGTTGATTGGAGAGCAGTAATGGAAGATGCAGACATCCATTATATATGTATCTCTATATATTTCCATCATGTGGATATGCAATGTTCGTGTGGGTGAGTATTTAATCCAGGCAGAAGTCAGTCATGCTTTGTTTTTCCATTCCTAACTAATATAACTTGACTAAAAAAGAGTTGCTGCAGTGGGTTTGCAGAATAAAGCACTTTGAATTTCAGAATTGTTTGTTTTTTGTTGTTTTTTTTCTCTTAGCACAGTCCAATTTGCTATAATATTATTTTATACACAAGTCTGGTTTTTTTTGGTCTGTCTTTATAAACTATTATAAGTATTATTTTTGTTATAATTCAAAATAGATATTTAGTATAAAATTTTGCTGTTAAATATTTGTTATTTAGTAAAATATGATTTTTTTTGCTCTTTATTGTAAACATTGTTTGGAAAAAATATTAATATGTTTTATCACATTTGTTTTTAATATTAAAGAAAAAAAACAGAAGAAAAAATCACTTGTGAAGTTTTTTGTTATGAACTTGGTGCCGTGTGGACATGTGTTTCAGTCATGTGGTTTTTAGTATGTAAATAATATTCTGTGTGGCATATTAAAATGAATGTTGTGTATTTTGTGATCTTAAAAACAACAAAATAAAATAATCCATGTGGCTATTTTATAGACTTCCATAATAAAAAGAGTACAATCTCCAAATGGTTTGTTGCCTCTCTCTCTGTGTCTCCTCTTGAAGGGCTTGTGGCCTCCTGGTTTGGGGTCTTGGGATAACACCTCCATCCTGGGAACTGGGGCACCCATAAGTGGATTTTGGCACTCAATTGAGGACCTATTTGTCTCCATGACCAGTGTGAATCCTTGGCCCTGATATGGACCCAATTACAGCAAAGAAACAGGAAATTCCACTTAAAAATATGAGAAAGCTTTTTTGTCATAATAAGTTAAGGGGTTGGAATGGACCTTAAAGATCATCTAGTCTCAACCCCCTGCCCTGGGCAGGGACACCTCCTACCACACCAGGTTGCTCAAGGCTTTATCCAACCTGGCCTTGAACACTGCCAGGGTTGGGGCAGTCACAGCCTCCCTGGGCAACCTGTGCCAGTGTCTCACCACCCTCACAGGGCTCATATCTCATCTAAATTTCCCTCTTTCAATTTCTCCCCATCACTCCTTGTCCTGCCACTGCAGTCCCTAACCAAGAGTCCCTCTGCAGCTTCCCTGCAGCCCCTTCTGATCCTGCAGGTTGCTCTGAGATCTCCACACAACCTTCTCTTCTCCAGGCTGAACAGCTCCAATTCTCTCAGCCTATTCTCATAGAGAAGGTGCTCCAGTCCTCTGATCATCTTCGTGGCCTCCTCTGGACTTGCTCCAACATTTCCATGTCCTTTTATGGGGAGGATGGTCAAATGTTGAATCAAGATGTCCAGAGATGGGGAGTCTCCATCCCTGGAGATGCTCAGAGCTTACCTGGATATAATCCTGAGCTGCCTGACCAAAGTACCCCCTGTCTGAGGTCCATCCCACCCCGAGGGTTTGGTGAGCTCCAGGATACACCATTTCTGCCCAAAGCTTTTCCCGCTCCCTAGCAGGAGACAGAAGCTGGACAAAAGAAGTAGGAGGAAAAGGAAAGGTGTTTATCTCCAGCTGTGTGTGTTCTGATCCTCGTTGCTGATTCTTTCAGGAATTGCACTGTATGGAAGCCACACAGGAGACCACCATGGGTTGAAGGACATACATTCAACTACCAATCGCATTGGACGGGTGGCCAGACATGTGTGGTGGATGAGATGAGGCAGGACACACCTCCCAAGGGTAGTCCAGGTGGAAATGTGCCTGTGATGGGCAGCAGGTTGGGTGGGAGCAGACAGGTTGTCCTCAGCCCTCCCATCATCTCCCATTTGGGCTTCTGGGACTTCTCTAGCAATCAGCTCTTCAGCAAACCTGTATCTCAGAGTTTTCTGGGAGCAGGGTTTGCTCTGAGCTTCTTAAACCAGTAAAGGTTTGGGAACTTTTGGCCCTGTGTGGTGGGATGAGGATCTTTGCATGAGATGTGACAGTTCAAGCTACTGGTAGGAGTTTCAGCTGCAGCTGTCCCAGAGTGGAGATGGGGTGGGCTGGGAATGCTTAGAGTAATTAGGCAATTATTGAAGTAATTACTTCTGTCTCCTTCCTCTTCTCCCCATAAATAAAGCTCTGATAGTGCTCTGGCTGTGATGGGAGTGTTGAAGAACAGGATGTTGCTGCTCTGTAAACCTTCCTATGATGACATTCAAAGGCAAGTGAGGGCTGGAGGAATTAACAGAACTTTGCAGTTGGCTGGAAAATCTGACCATGCAACCCAAGCCTGTGTCCCTTTGGAGCATCCAGAAGATCTGAGGCTCCTTTCCCTCCCTTTAGAGCTTTGTGGCCTCTCTCTTTTCCTACTTCTGGATGTATCCTGCCAGCAAAGGCTTTTCCATGTCTGTCCTGGTTGTTGCCATAAAACCACCATGTGGTTGTGCTCATCCATGGTCCTGTCCTCTCTCCTTTAGCCGAAGATGTGTCACCTCCTCATCCTTCTTTCCCTTCCAACTCATCTGTCACCTATTTCATTGCAGGGAAGGTCATTTCCTTTTGGGATTTCTTTTCTCCCTGCTTCTCCCCTCCCTTTGCTTCGATTAATTTAGAATTTCATCTTAATTTATGGCCTGTAGTGAGGAGCTGCACCACCCCTGGAGGCAGATGATGTGGCTCACTCAGCTCCTTATTTTTGGGTGGCCTGGCAGGAGCTGCTGGATGGCAGAGCAGGTCACTCGGACTCCGTGTTCTTTCCACTCAGCTCCAGCACTGAGTCTCACGTTACTCACTTTGTTTTAACTTTAGCTGAACTCTTGGAAAGTTTCTTTTTAAAGGTTGTGTATGAGCATAGAAAAGGTGTTTGAGTGTGTGTATATACAGACGTTGACTTTTTATCCCTCTTTTTCTTCTCCTTTTTTCCCCCCTCTGAAAGCAGAAGGGAATTTTGTCCCTTACAACCCTTGAGAGGGTTTGTGTCCCCTTGGTCTGCCTGAAATGAGGCTTGGATCTGCAAAGCTTAAGACTCAGGCCCTTCCAAGGAGATGGTGAGGCAGCATTGGCCTAAAAGGAACTGTGAATGAACTGTGCAAAACTCATACATTCATAGTATATTAAGGGGTTGGAATGGACCTTAAAGATCATATAGTCCCACCCCCCTGCCCTGGACACAGACACCTCCCACCACACCAGGTTGCTCAAGGCTTTGAACACTGCCAGGGTTGGGGCAGCCACAGCCTCCCTGGGCAACCTGTGCCAGTGTCTCACCACCCCCACAGGGAAAAATGTCTCCCTAATATCTCAATTTCCCTCTTCCAATTCCTCCCCATTACTCCTCATCACTGCAGTTCCTAACCAAGAGTCCCTCTGCAGCTTCCCTGGAGCCCCCTGAGATCCAGGAATATTGCTCTGAGGTCTCCACATAACCTTCTCTTCTCCAGGCTCAACAGCCCCAACTATCTCAGTCTGTCCTCTTAGGGAAGGTGCTCCAGTCCTCTGATCAGCTTCCTGGCATCCTCTGGACTTGCTCTCACAGTTCCATGTCTTTCTTGTGCTGGGGACACCAGAACTGTGTGCAGCACTCCAAGTGATTCTCACCAGAGCAGAGAAGAATTCCCTCCCTCCTCTGCTGCCCACACTCCTTTGGATGCAGCCCAGGACTGGGTTGGTTTCTGGGCTGTGAGCTCACACTGCAACTCATGGGGAGTTTGTCATCCACCATCATGCCCAAATCGTTCTCCTCAATGCTGCTCTCAATCACTTCTCCACCCAACTAGGTATGCCTGGGATTGCCCTGAACCAGATGTAGGACCTTGAAAAATGTCGAAGTGTCATTGATTAACCTTTGCAGGAATTATAAATAAAGAGGGAGATATGAGAAAACGATGGATTTCCAGGTGGAATGGGTGGTTTTCTTCCTCCAGATAATTTTAGGAGGCCTGGTTGACCACAAGCTCTGGCCTTAGCTGGAATTTAAACTCCATATATGCCTGTCACATGCTGCTCTGTTAACAGGATAGAATAAAACAGAATTAAATAGAATATTGTAGAAGAGAAGGCTCTGGAGACAGCCTTTAGTACCTAAAGGGGCTCCAAGGGAGCTGGAGAAGGACTTTGGACAGGGGCCTGGAGTGACAGGACAAGGGGGAATGGCCTTAAGATGGATTGTGGATTTAGATTAAATATTGGGAAGGAATTCTTCCCTGTGAGGATGGTGAGGCACTGGCACAGGTTGCCCAGAGAAGCTGTGGCTGCTCCATCCCTGAAAGTCTTCCAGGCCAGAGTGGATGGGGCTTGGAGCAACCTGGTGTAGTGGAAGGTGTCCCTACCCATTGCAGGGGATGGAACCAGATGGTCTTCCATGGTTTGGGTTGGAAGGGAACTACAAGGATTCTCATGGCTGCTGAAGGATGTCTCTAGAGCAGATTCCTTGGGGGTTGCTCATGGCTTCTCCCTCTTGTGCTGGAGGCTTCACACCACAGTTTTACACCCTTGTGCTGAAATATTGAGCTTGGTATGCTCTGTGCATCCATTTCCCTGCTGATCTCCTGCTAGAAACAGGCTAAAACCCCCCAAATAAATCCTAATCTATCTTCCCAAATGTTGTGATAATAACTTATAGTACCTGGGTAGCCTTGGTGGTTTATCTGTACATTTAAAAATGATGGACTGTGACAGCAAAAGGGATGTAAAGTGGCAGAAAAGCAAACGACTTTCCAGCAAATATTTCTTTTTGAAGGTCTCCCTCCTCTCTCACACATTAGATTTCCAATTTCTCCCAGCTGGAAATGAAAATTTCCTTTTATGACGGGTGATCACACCCTAATCCTAACTTACAACATCTTCCTGATTACTGATTTAACTGTTGATGTGTGATTTGGATATGATAAAACATAAATGATAAAGGTTTGCTTGAAAAAATGTGGCAAAGGGAGAGTGAATGAAGTTTTGAGGCTGTGGCTCAAGTCTCCAGTGTATCTGTGTGTGTTTTGTTGTAAGTAATCTGCAGTGTGAGACACAAAACTAAGGCATGAAGGGTGGGCTTAGCTCCCACATCCGTGTGAGGCTTCATGCTTTTTCCTTCTGAGAGGTTCCATGAGAGACTTACTGCATTTATCATAGAATCATCATCGTCATAGAATGGTTTGGCTTGGAAAGGACCTTAAAGACCATCTAGTTCCAACTCCTGCCATGGGTAGGGATGCCACTGCCTGTGCATTATCAAAACCAAATGTTGATCCTGCCACAGTGGCTTGAGCTTCTCAGGGGCAGTGAAGATCAGAAAGGTCAGGCTGCAGGGTGAAGGCTCCACGATGGAGATCTTGGAAAAGGTCTGTATCAGGGTAGACTTCTCAAACAGCTTCCCGAAGTCACTGTTTCATAGTATGTTAAGGGGTTGGAATGAACCTTAGAGATCATCTAGTCCCAACCCCCTGCCATGGGCAGGGACACCTCCCACCAGACCAGGCTGTTCAAGGCTTCATCCAACCTGGCTTTGAACACTGCCAGGATTGGGGCATCCACACCCTCCCTGGGCAACCTTTAAGGTATGTGAAATGAAATTAAAGTAGTGTTGAATAATAGAATTATAAAATATCCTGAGTTGTAAGAGCCCCACAAGGATCATCAGTCCAACTCCAGGCCCTGCAAAGACATCCCAACAATCCCACCGTGTGCCCAAGAGTGTTGTCCAAACTGTCCTTGAGCTGTGTCAGGCTTGAGGCCATGACCACTGCCCTGGGAAGCTGTTCCAGGGCCCAACCACCCTCTGGGGAAGAACCTTTTCCTAATATCCCACAAAACTCTCCCCTGATACAGCTCCAGGACATTCCATTCAGGCTCTGTCACTGTCACAGGGAGCAGAGATTGGTGCTGCCCCTTCACTGCCCCTCAGGAGGAAGCTGCAGACCACAGTGAGTCTCCCCTCAGTCTCCTCCAGCTGAACAAACCAAGTGCCCTCAGCCACTCCTCATATGGATTCCTCTCAAGACCCTTCATGGCCTCCTTGTTCCTCCTCTGGACACTTTATAACAATGTTGGGCCTTTCTTATATTGTGGTGCCCAAACACAACTTGAGGTTAAGCTGCACCAGCCAAGGTAGAGAAGGACAATCCCCTCCTTTGGCCACAGCCTTGAATCCCATGTTAATCCCAAGGAGTGTAGATTCCAAAACCAAACATTTCCTGAGTATTTTAGGCAGCAGTTGGAACAGTCAACTCACTCACACTAAGAGAATTTCATTTTAATAGTCTAAACATTCAAATGACGTTACCTGCATCCTCCTGTTCCTGTTACTATTCCATGTCCTCCTCCAGCACTCAGGAAAGTCAGTGGTTGTCTTTCTGTTGACTGTGCTGGAAGCTGGATCAGGTTTTTATATCCTTTTTTCAACACTATAAATATAGATGGAGTATATATGTATATGTGTTCCGAAGTATCATGCTTGACCATTTGTTATGGCATGAACAGCTCCTCTGTCAGTGTAAGGAACACAGTTTTATCTGGCATAAGAGCTGTGTTTAGTCTACATTCCCATATAGCTTTTCCTTTAACAATATTTGTCTAATTATGGCTCCATGGATTCATTTTGCTCAGTAG